>NC_056568.1:4982030-5042306 GCF_013358625.1 Macadamia integrifolia | reverse complement strand
AAAGATCAAAAAATCTACAAAAAAAAAAAAGATCAAGTCAAGAATCAAAGATCCAAAAAAAAAAGAGATTCCAATTCCAAGGTATAGCTCAAAAATTCTTACCACAAAATACAAAACCCAAATCAAATTTCATGAGGAAGGTGAAATTTACATCACATTCATGTGAAATGTCAAAATCAAATTCAAGTGGAAAGTAAAACTCAAAGCAAATTAATGTGGTAGATAAAATTTACATCACATTCATGTGAAAGGTGAAAATTAAATTCAAATGCAAAGTAAAATTCATGTGAAAAGAAAAATTCAATCCAAATCAAGAGAAATCAAGATTCCAATTCAAAAGTCCAAATTCAAGATTCCAATTCAAAGGTCAAAATTCAAGATTTCAATTCAAAAGTCTAAAGAAGAATCAAGGAATCAAAGGTTAAAATTCATAAAATCAAGAATCAATTATTAATGTCTTTTACAAGATTGAAAGAGTAGCAAATTTCTTTTCTATAATTGACAGCACTAGATAGCCCAGCCCAGTTCAAAAGAACCTGCCTGGAAGACTAGTAGCCTAGTTTGGTCCGAAAGAATCATCCTGGAAGACCAGATAGCCTAGCTCAGTTCGAAAGAATCCACCTGGAAGGCCAGATAGCCAGCCCGGTTTGAAAGAATCCGCCTGGAAGACCAAATAGCCCAACCCAATTCGAAACAGATAGCCCAGCTCGATTCGAAAGAACCCACCTGGAAGACTAGATAGCCCAACCCGGTTCGAAAGAACTCACCTGAAAGACCAGATAGCCCAGCCCAGTTCAAAAGAACCCACCTAGAAGACTAGATAGCCCAGCCCAATTCGAAAGAACCTACCTAGAAAACTAGATAGCCCAGCCTGGTTCGAAAGAACCTGCCTGGAAGACCAAATAGCCCATCACAGCTTGAAAGAACCCACCTAGAAGACCAGATAGCCCAGCCTGATTTGAAAGAACCTGCCTAGAAGACCAGATAGCCTAGCCCGATTCGAAAGAACCCGCTTGGAAGACCAAATTCCCTGACCTGGCACATGTGAAGCCCAGCTAAGGAAAATCCAAGAATCAAATGTTTTTACTTGTTGCAAGATTGGAAGAGCAAGGAATTTCTCTCTTGTAACCTTTGATCCCAGAGAGTCCAGATTGGTTCGAAAGACCCAGCCTGAAGACCAAATTCCCTAAACTGGCACATATAAAGCCCAGCTAAGGGAAATCCAAGAATCAAATATTTTTTCCTATTGCAAGATTGGAAGAGCAGCGAATTTCTCTCTTGTAACTACTGGTCCCAGATAGTCCAGATTGGTTCGAAAGACCCAGCCTGGAGACCAGATTCCCTAAAATGGCACATGTGAAGCCCAGCAAAGGAAAATCCAAAAATCAAGTACTAACATCTTTTGTAGGATTAAAAGAGTAACGAATTTCTTTCCTACAAAATCGACGACTCAGGTAAGTCCTAAACTTCAAAGTGGTTGAGAGATATTATCTATTGCATTTTTCAAATCCGTCATAAATGAGCAAGATGATGGCAGTACATGCTCTAGGTGACAAAATGTGGTCGTTCTTTTCTTTGCCCTTTGGCCGTTGGCATAGGCCTTGGCCAAAGAGGGGCATTCTGTAGACACCCAATTTTGTCACCCTCCTCCGGCTATAATGAAATGTGGATCTTAGATGCGACTTCCGACTTCCAATCAATAGAGATGATGATGGAAATATTCCCCTATTTGAAACCCTGGAAACCCCCGCATCGGAGAGAAGAGGGTCCAATTTTAACTTTCTATATATGAAGGAATCTGATCAAGATGACCGTATATATGGATGGTGCTTGGAAATATGATTCTGACGATATATGGCACGTCAAAATCAGACCGTTGGACATCCCACGATCATCCCTGAAAAATTACACTTTCCCATACGCATGCCATGCACGCAGACAGTCCCGCTGGAAACCTAGAAAAATCCCCTACCTACCCAAAACACCCTAAAATTCATCCTCTACCCACCCAGATAACCCAAAAACACTCCCCTACCTGAAACCCTCGCACGAGACAAAAGAGGGTCTAATTTTGACTTTTTATATACGAAGGAATCTGATCAAGATGATCGTATGGATGGATAGTGCTCAAAATTACAATTCTGATGATATATGGCACATTAAAATCAGACCGACCGATCTCCCATGATCGTCACCAAAAAAATCTATAAATCGCACACGTTGGCCAGCAGGCCAGCCCGCATACGTGCTTACTGCCCATGGCCGCAGCCTATGGGCAGCAACACATGGCTACTGCCCCATAGGTTATAGCACATGGTCCCAGCCATGGTGCCATGCTCCATGCACCCTGCCAGCCCCACCCAGTAGGCCCACGCCCCCACTGCACAGGCTTGTGCCCAAGCGGGAAGAGGCCTGTGCCCCCGTGTGCATAGGCCCACACCCCCACCCTACACAATTGCATGCTAGCCAGAAGGCCAACCAACACACATGGGCACATTGGCTACAGCTAGCCTGCTTGTCTGCTACCCATGCCTGTGCCACCTTTGCTAGTTGCTGCCCATGCTATCGCGCCGTGCCATACACCGCACACCAACATGCCACTACCCGCATGCCATGCACCGCACACCCATGACATTGCCCACATTGCCCACCCTCATATACTAACCATGCCCTATGCACTTTGGCCCAATCTTACGCGCAACTGGCAATGGCCGAGATTGGTTTTTCGCTGGCCTGGTGGGTGAACGGATTCCCTCTTCGCCCACTTGAAACCAAAATCCCACTTTTTCTCTCCAAAAAACCCTCTTTTACCCAATGTATAAAAGCCTCATTTCACCCATTTTAGTCTAAAAACCCCTTTTGTCCATTGGATAGAAGCCTACTTCACCCAGTTTAGGCAAAAACCCTCTTTCGTCTGTTGGATAAAGAAGTTCCCTCTTTCCCATTGGTCAGAAAAACCTATAAATACCCCCCTCCTTTGGATTTTACACACCAAACAGCCCCACCTCACTCCATAGTAGTGAAGCTCTGCCCTCTCTCCTCCCCTCCCCCTCTTGATTTTCTTCGGGTCTTCGGAGCGATCTTTGTTAAGATCCGAAATCTTGTCCGGATCTTCGAAGTTTTCTTTGGGACTTTAAAGATATTCAATCTAAGTTCTTAGTTCAATCCAGTTTTTGCCAAAAATAGTGTGTTCTTCAACTCCCTCTTTTGAGTGTTCTTGAGTTTTACCAGAAATAGAAATCCCCCCTTGAGGTTCTTTGGGTCTACGAAGAGATCTTTGTCAAGATCCAGAACTCTATTTGGATCTTCAAAGTGTTCTTTGGGGCTTTGGATATCTTCAATCCATTTTTTGGTCAATACATTTCTTTCCAAAAATAGCAGTTCCTAGAGAAAGCCTTGTTCGAGTGCCCCTGGAATCTTTCCAGAAATAACCATTCCCAGCGGAAGCTCTACCAGAGTGCCACCTCAACCTAGCCCTCCCCTAGCCTATCCCCAACAGAATCTCTGCTGGAGTGCTACCTCATCCTAAGCCCAAAAATAGCCTTCCCTAGCTGAAGCTCTGTTCGAATCCAAATCCGAAAATAGCCTTCCCTAGCCGAAGCTCTGTCCAAATCCAAATCCAAATCCAAAAGCAACTTTTCCTAGCTGGAACCCTGTCCGAATACCATCACAATCAACATCTCTCAAGAAAGGAAGTTGGAGGTCAAAACCATCTTCCCCTAATCCAAGAGAATCCGAAAGACAGTCCCAACTAGTACTAATCAGTGGCCCACCCCTCTTAACCCAAAACAGGGGTTAATAGTTTCTCAACCAAATTGTCATAATGTAGACTTTGGGCCCGTTTGATAACATTTCTGCCATTTCTGTTCCAAGAAACAGAAGAAACATAAATTTTCGTTTCTAGAAACAGAAATGGAATTGAAGGTGTTTGATAAGTCATGTTTTTGGAAGTCGATGGTAACCAGTGAAAGAATTGCCACAAGTCGTTTCCAGAAATGGCGAAACAAGTTGAACTTGTTTCGCCTGGGTCGTTTCTTGAACCATAAATAAGTAAAAATTTCTATTTCTATTTCTAAAAATAAGTGAAACGAAACAGTTTTATCAAACGCTTTTTGCTCCGTTTCTGCTGTTTCTGGAAACAGAAACGACAGAAACACGTTTCTTGAAACGTTATCAAACGGGCCCTTTATATAGACCTTGTTTTAGTGTATATAGTAGCTTAAATTCAGTCAATGTATATATATGTGATAACTTAGCCATGCATGTGGAATAGTAATAATTATGGAAAATATTCGTTGTTAAGCATCTAGTAGGAAGACCAATCGAACTGGGTAGATTGGGTGCCTAACACCTTCCCAATTCTATAACTTGACACTTACCCTAAATCTCTGGACTATGACACTTATCGGGCCCTTTTCTCAGGAATTATGCCCACCCCCAGGTCCTAAGCCCATAATCCTAGGTGGCAACTCCAAACCCCCATTTATATGATCCTGATCCCCATATGGGACCATCATCAAACCCCCATCTCTAATGACGAATTTCACACTCTTGCGAAATTGGCCTCCACGTATCACCCAGCGATGATACGATGGTGCGGGGACCACAGGATAAGCACACATAACACAAACCCCTCCCTCACATGAAAGAGAAAGAGAGAGGAGAGAGGATGGAATCGATGCGAGCCTTTTCCTCCCCCCCCCCACTGGGGAGGAACACGTGTGCATTTTTCCGGCCGCTACCCTCATAGAAATTTAAGCCTTCTTTTATTTTTGCAATTTTTGACAATCGGGTTTTAAGTGGCCAGGCTTCCTATATTCATAACAAACAACATTCTTTTTATTAGTATATAGATCTTTGTCCTTTGAAAAATATTTACCTTTGTTTGCCTTGTGGGGTTGACTCTTGTATTGCTTACTCCCCTTATTCTTCAAGAACTTGTAGAATTTTCTAGTGACACGTGAGAGTTCCTCTTCTATGTCAAATTCTTCATCATCATCGTCATTGCTTACTTCTTCAATGGTTTGGGAAGATTTTAGTGCAATGGTCCTTCTTTTGTTTTCTGGAATTCGTTTATCAGCTATCAACTCCACTTCATGGGTTTGTACAGATCCCAACAAGTAGTCGAGTGAGATCTTTGTTAGATCCTTAGCTTCTTCTATAGCTGTCTTCTTGGGTCTCCAAGCTATTGGCAAGGCTCTTAAGATTTTTCTAGCATTTTCAGCGTTAGTGTAAGTCTTACCTAAACTTTTAAGACTATTTACTAGATCAGTAAAATGATTAAACATTTCAGTAATGGATTCATTTTCTTTCATAAAAAATGACTCGTAATTTAAGATGAGTTGATCTACTTTTCTTTCTTTTACCTCTTCTGTACCTTCATGAGTAACTACGAGCATATCCTAAATTTGTTTGGCTGCTTCACATGTTATGACTCGATTGAATTCTTCTTTATTGAGAGCACATTGGAGGAAGGCGATTGCCCTGAAGTTGTATTGGATGAGGGTAACATCATCGGCCATCCATTCCTTCTCTTCTTTGGGTACCGTATTTCTTTCAACTCCTTATTCTATGGCTCTCCATATGAATATATTGTGAATGCATACAAAGTTCTTAAATCTACACTTCCAAAATGAGAAATTTTTTCTATTAAAGTAAGGGGGTCTTGAGGCATTCATGCCCTCTGGTGGTCCTTGGGATGTGGCCATGGTCTTTGACTCATGTTAAGACTATAATAATCCTAAAAAATTTTGAGCTCCCGCTCTAATACCAATTGAAATAACCTAGAGGGGGGCGAATAGGTTATACTAGTGAAATTTAAACCTTTTTGATTAATGGTTCCCAAATGTGATTGTAAATTTAAACTGTGGAATAATAAAATAGATACAATCACTCAACGCCAAGGTTTATAGTGGTTTGACTCAATCCGAGTCTAGTCCACTCCCTACAAGTTCCACTTGTAAGGTATTCTACTAGCATTCCCTTTCAATACAATAGGTAGAGAAGAAAACCTTTACAGAATCTTGTTTAGAACAAGAGTATCCTTACAATCTCCTTCAAGGTAGAGAGGCACCTTTTACAATCCCATTTAATGGTGGAGAGTCACTTAACTCTTTTAAGAGTAAGAGGATCCTTATACAATCCTAATTACAATATAGGAAAATGTAAATGCAATAAAAACAAGTGGACTAGAATTTTTCAAGTTTACCTCGTGCGGTGCGTGCAAATTGAATATGTAAATGTATGATTGAATGCACCTTTCGTAGTCTCCCTTGAGTATAGAGTGGTGAAGGAAACTTTTCTGAAACTCTTGAGTTCTTGAAGAACGTGTTTGAATTTAGTCCTTGAAATCAATAAAACAATTGTTGATCCTTACAAATGACTTTGATATGATTGCTAAGAGCTTTCTTAATTGTTAATTATTAAAGTCATTAGTGGGGTATTTATATAGGCAGAGGCTAGGCTTAATTAGGGTAATAAAATCACCCAATTTGGAAGGAGAATAATTTCTAACGGATAGAAATTTTCTCAACTGGTAGTTGCTGCTTCCAATCGGCAATTGACGCTTCCATCCGGTAGTTGTCGGATGCCCTCTGTAGGCAAAGTCAGTGAGGATCATTTGATCCGGAATTGATCTGGCAAACCTGTTTAAGTGCCGATTAAATCTGGCAGTTGCTGATTCCATCTGATAGTTTCCAGATGGTCTCTGTTACCATTCTCTGATGGAAAACAGATCACAGAGACCAAGCAGTAGTTGCCACTTCGATCTGGCAGTTGCCGGTTGGTCTCTATTTTGTGTTTTGACTGCCCAGCAATCACACAAAGAGGTCCAATGCCTTTGGTTGTTTTTTTATGTCTTTTCTAACACTAAAATGCATGTGTATAGTGTGTGTTAGTGTGTGTAAATTTCAACCTAATCTAGAAGTCTTCAAGTCTTTTAATCTTCAACTGGAGTCTTCTAATCTTCAACAGTTCAAGTCTTCAACTTTTCAATCACTTTATGCCATATCACGTCTTGAGCTTTAATGGGTGTACTTGATATCTTCTTCAAGCATTGATGCCAACATGTTGATATTCTTCATTTGATGACTTCAATCTTCATTTCTTCCTTTCATTCATCAAATTCGATATTTGATATGAAGTCTCTACAAAACAATACTTGACAGCAAATTGTGAAATATCTTCATATGTTTGTTATCATCAAAACCAACTATAGGAGTGTGGGCATATGCCTAACAATCCCTATGTTAATTTAGTAATTCATCACAGTCCCAAGCCTTAATTTCATTTTTTTTTTCAACTCTGATTTCAGATTTCTAGCAGATTATTAAGATCCCTAACTCATTTAGGAGTTCCTAATTAACATAACTCCAGAATCAGCCTTGATTAGCAAGATTCTCATTTCAGATTTTAAGATTTTTTTCCATTTTAGAGCATGCATGTAATGTATATAGCTTGGATGAGCAGGGTTTCAAATTCCAGCCATTACTCCCAAGCTTTGGGTGTTCAATTTCAGTCTTACACCATCCAATTAGTGAAACCTTGCTTCATTGAACCATTTAAGAACATCTAGTTTTATTTTCATGGTAATTTCTAACATACTAACATAGTTCTAAGCTTAAGTAAGATGAATTACATACTTGAGGGAAGAGGCGATCTATGGCGTGTTTCAGGTAAGTAATTTCCTCCCTCTATTCCCTCTCTTCTCTTTCTTTCTTCCTTCTTCTTCTTGTTGTGCATGTGAGAACTGAGGGTTTCTAACCAACAATAGTCGGTGCCTTCCTTATATTTATAACCACCCTCCCACCGACTTGCTTGCTAGAAAGTTATATGTAATAATAATATTAATATATATAACATATTATTATATAATTACACTTAATAATGTGTAATTATCCCTAATTGATATTTTTGTTATTATACTAACTTATTCCATCATAAAATGATTAAAGAAGGAAGGTCCTAATTTTAGTAGAGTGTGTGGGTCCCACAGGATCAGAATTCCCAATTCTACCAATCTAACAGGACTACTTGTCATTCCCAGGGCTCTCCCACTGGTTGGGCTAAAACTAGCCCTCTTTAGTCTGTAACACTCTCTATTACACCTAATCCCTATTATAGGTATATTTTACCTACTTGCCCATGTCAATATTGGCCTTTTCTACCTAGTATTCCTGCCTGTCCACAAGGAACGTAGGAAAATGAAATTAGGGTGTTACAATTTCCCCCCTCCTTACAAAAATTTCATCCTCGGAATTGTAGGGTTGTTCATCATCGATGAGTATCCGTTTTCACTTCAACATCGCTCTTATCTACCAAGTTGTAACATCGAATTTCCACTCTGTGTTGCTAACATGACCAATGTCTTAATACCATTGCTAATCTCCAGAATCACAACATTCATTGACCATGCCGGTCCTGTATCTATTCATGTCCTTAAGTCCTCAAGAACTGTGAAATCCACATTCCTTTCTCCTTCTCACTTCCCAATATTAACCCTATTATATCATCAGACATAATTTTTTTTTCTTATTTCTTTGTCGCTCATGGCATCTTTACCTCAGATCTGATCTCTGTAAGGATATATATAAAGTCTTAGGATTTTACACAAATTCTGTATGAGTTGATCCACCGTTTCACTTTCGTCATCCTATGAGAACCATACATGTGGATTCCAATTCCATATCATGTCTCCCAAACATACACACATGCTAAGTATTCTCATTATTCCACCAGTGTCCCATCATCCTAACCTTGCTGTTCCGATCCAGTATCAAGATAGGGTCTATTGGGTAGCATAGCATGTTAGGTATCAGTTTCCATAATGCACATGAGGTAATAAAATAACTATGATACATCAGGTACAGCAATGCATGTAAGGATTTCACCAAAGTCAACAGCGTACCTATGACTACCTCAAATGCGATCTTGGCCTCTTTTGCTTGCATCTCCAAATGCCCCTTTTTACATTCTGATATCTTGTTGCATCAGAGTTGGTTGGCTAGCTATTGATGTTGAGGGTTCCACATATGAGTCTGCAAACTCCCTCTATGGACACAATCTAGCTATATGTCCAATTTGATAACATATATAGCATTGCTTTGTCTGTAAATATGATCTAACCTTATGTCCTGGTTGTCCACATGCAAAACACGACTTCTTCTGTGGATCCACTTGCTAAGGTGCTGATGCTACTGGCCCAGGCTATTGTGATGCTTGGCCAACTTGTGGTATACTAACTTGTGGTACAGCTAGAGTAGTACTGGGTACTTTAACTACTCTGATGTAACCTCTAGCAGTAGATGGTGTCTTTGCTCTCCTTGCTGCCTGAGCTTGATATGTTTCTCTTTGCTTATCTTCTATAGACTTGGTTGTCTGGACCACTTTTGCATATGTTTGAAGGTGATGTGCAATCAGTAGTGTTCCAATACTAGCCCTCAAACCTTTCTCAAATTTCTTGGCCTTGGTCCTGTCAGTCTTCATGTATTTTGGTGCAAAGTAATACAAAGCTTCAAACTATTGTTAATACTCGAGGATAGATTTTGGCCCTTGCGTCAAAGCCATAAATTCTGCCTCCTTTCTATCTCAGATACTTTCAGGGAAGTAATTTCCCAAGAAAACTTCCACAAACTGGTCTCAAGTTGGGTTAGGATGAGTAGCCAACAATATAGGTCTTGTGGCCTTCCACCAAGCATATGCTTCATCCTGCAATTGATAATTGGCACATAGAATCTTTTGTTCATCTTTGCACCCCAACACTATAAAAGCTTTCTCGACACCCTCTATCCATTTAGCTAGTGCCAATGGGTTATGGGTCACTCCACTAAAATGAGGGGGCCAGTACTTTTGAAATTTCTCCATTAACTTGGAGTTATCTATCCACACTGGTGTAACTGGTTGTGTGTCTGATGTATGCTGCCCAGGTGATGTTACTTGTACTGGCTAAGATGATGGACCATTGGCTGGTTGTACTACAGCTAGAACTCCTTGTGCATAGGTGATACAGGAGTAGGAATAGGTAGTGTAGGCTGCACATTAGGGGGTTGTACCACATGTGGCTCCCTAGCATGGATAGCTATGACAATCTCAGTCATCATGTGCCTATGTTGTTATTGGACTTCTTACATCGCATTACTAACAATGGAAACCACATCCTGAGTTGTCATCATAGGTGGTGTAGGAGGTGGCACAGGTGATGCAATTGTTATCTTATTTTTACCCTCATGTTCTGATTCATGTGAAGGGTTAAGATTTGCCCTCCAGGTGCGACTGTACTTTCGCAGTTGTGGGTCATCTTGGGGATAAGTACGCTTCGACATTTGGGAAATTTTCTATAAAATTAACAGATTGATTAACCTCCAAAGTAATTTATGTATACCATATGCCCACACAACATGCTTTACAGGTGAGAAAAAAAAAAGTCATCTGCTCAACCCTCTAGCAGATGGCACCAACCCACATCAACCTAATTCTCAACCCTACTTGTAATATAGTTACACTTATTTAATTTCCAATTATTCTTATCTTATTACCTTTATTTTCTATTCAACTATATTCAGAATTATGCTTTTTGAATTATTATTAGTGATCGGCTTTTGCACCTAGGCTAGTCCCTAGGGTGTGCACTAAGAGTTATGTACTTATCTTGGAATCTTTAAATTTAATCCTAATCATCACCAGTGTATCCTAAGATATTGTGCATTTGTGAGTTAAGATAGAGCATTATTCTTTGATACCACTCTGTCACACCCTGCCTAAATTGGCTAAGGTATGCGGCACTAGACACCCATATCTAGTCAGCTAACCCTCTAGGATCACAAATGTAGTATTTTAATTTCACAAATGCCATCAAGACCACAACTAAAATCAGAGTATATTAATAAAATCATATAAATATCATTGGTGATGTACTAAAGTGATAAATTATGTTATACAAATTGCATGTCTGAAAACAATCACAGTCTACAATACTACTTACTACACATAAATAAATATGTATACATCAAGAAGGAAGAACTGAATAATAGTGAAGCCCATCAAATTCTGACACCTCGCCGACATAAGCTTCACAACTGGTGCTAAGTCCAATCCCACCTTAGTACCGATTCCCATCATCTAAAATAGTATGCCACAAAGGATGTAGTCTTGGCATCTAGAAAGGTAATTCTCTGTTCGAGTCAATTTGGGGTCAAGATGGAGAGATATAGCCCAAATTTGTGCTATATCTGGTATTGCACCTATCTCGTCCTGATTGCTATACAGAACCAGGAGATCCCCATTTCCCTGGATTTTAGCATATCTCGATCCTGTAATCTGGTATCAGAGCCACGGTGGTGGTGGATTCGGTTTATTTCTTTGCAGATTTCTTTTCTTTTGTGTAATCATTTTCTTTTAAGTTTTTCGACGTGGTATATGCCTTTGGACTCTTGGGAGGAGTGGCAGAAGAGTGTAAGACCACGTTTGTGCCCAAGTTATGTTGGAAATACCATCTTAAAACTTAGATCTAGGTGGTTACCCCTAGTTTAAAAGAATTCTCAAATTATGAATCGTTTACCCCGCTCCATGTCAATGAGATCGGCAGGTGAGGCAAGCACAAGTTCTAATGTGCTTGATTATGATGAACAAACTTCAAAAATTAACCGATGACTTCGAAGTTGGGATATGCCAACGATTTCTAGAAATGATCTCTATGATAGAGACTGGTTCGGACTCGAAACAGTCAAGACCATAGAACAAACTATTAATTTCACCCCACAAACACAAGAAATCCAACTTTTTGACCCAATCACCTTACAAGATTTATACAAAGACCGCAAATATAATTATGTCCATATTGGCTTAGTCCAAGTGGCCATCAAACCCCTTCACCGAGAAGGTCTAAACACTTCCATGTTATTAGCCCTTCGTGACCAAAGGTTCCTTGAGTTCAATGATTCCCTTCTGGGAGCCATTGAAACTAGTCTTTGTTATGGACCTGTCCATTTCAATGTCTATCCAGATATTTCCATAGCTCTAGAGGACCCAAATATTTTACATTCACTCGAACTTAACCTTAAAACCCATGGTTACAAATTAATGCATGGAACTATTCCAATTTCCATTATCCATCGCATAAAATACAAAGCTATGAAATCGGTCCAACCCCGTGCCAAAAGAACATCTTCAAAAGGCCAAACCCTTTACCTTGAAACTGATTGTATTCAGGGTCAAATTGTCTACCCCAAACTTTGCCGCTGGGAAGATATTTCTTTCCCTGAGGAATGGCAGCTTTAGACAACTGCGATTCCCCCTCAAGTTTCAAACACAAGTATCCGTTCTATTTCTCAGGATTCTGACGGATTAGTTGCCATTAGGTTCAACAGACAAACACCTCCTCCGGTTTACCAAAGTTCCAGAAGGTCATGTTCTGAAGCATCGACTTCTTCTGACTTAAACCAATGGGTTTCTCAAACTAGAATCACTCCACCTATCCCCAACCTTGTTGGAACTCAAACTAATCAAAATATTGTTCATGGAACATACGAAACAACCTCTACTATTCCTGAAACAACCCCTTCTGAGGCTCCTGATCAAAGGTCTCCGACTCAATCTGAGGTTGAACCTCCTCCTCGTAATTCCAAAAACCCTGGAGTCTATATGATTCAAATAGAAACAAACTATCAAATTAACAAACCTTTACTTCGAACAGATTTTGAATCTCTTAAGAACAAAGAGAAACGTGAATGGTTCCTAAGAACTTTTAATCTTGAACAACAAGCCCAAATTAGAACAAATTGGTATAATTTTATGACAAATCTTAAAACAGATGTTTTCTTCTTTACATACTTTGATATCTATGCCCAGGATAACAACATCCATTATCCATGGCATAATCAAGTATGTACCCAAACTACTTCCCACAAAGCCTGGACCCTTTATGACGGTCCAACAACTAGTGCTATCCATCCCCCGGTGGAAAACATCAAACATAACTACAAAAATAATGAGATAACTGCTTCTCCATTCAAAATTGCTGACCAAGAAGATCCAAACAGAAGACAAATTGAACAATTAAACTTTACAAATTTAAGTCTTCAAACAATAGGTAACCAGCTTTCTAGGGTTGAGAACCTGGTCCAACCAAAACCTATAGCTTCGTCATCTATGACACCAGCTCAGGTTCCAACTTCAATCTCTTTATTTAAACCATATAACATTCCTCAAAAACAACAACTCGCCCTTAACAAATCTTTCGTTTTAGATCAAATCAACCAACGTTTAACTATCCTTAATGCTGCTGAAGCACATTTAAGTGATCCACAAACACCCGTCCAAAATCAGCCCTCAAACGAACCTTCGGCTGAATCAAATAATAGAGGCGTTCACACCATCATAGGTTGTTCTTCAGACACTTCCTCAAGTTCTGAAGAAGAAGACTTCCCCAAAATTAACCAAATTGGTCAAAGCTCAAACCAACATTCGGTCTTCCCTGACCTACAAATTGAAGCTAGAGGAATTGCTCCTCAGGCTTCTTACCAAAGCGGTATCATCTATGAATGGAACATAGATGGTCTATCTGAACATAATCTCATGAACAAACTCCAAGAAATGACCATGGTTAGCAACGCACATCGTATCAAGAATACACCTGATAGTGTTGTGGCTACCTTGCTTGTTTCTGGCTTCACTGGCCAACTCAAAGGTTGGTGGGATTATGTCATGACTGACGTCCAAAAAACAGAAATTTTAATGGCTGTTCAAATCACACCTGAAGGTGTTCCCATTCTTGATGGCGAAGGTATTCCTATTGAAGATGCTGTTAATACCCTTATTTTCAGCATTGCTAACTACTTTTTAGGAAACCCTTCTCGTCTCAAAGATAGAACAGCTGAACAATTATCAAACCTTAGATGTAAAAAATTACATGATTTCAAATGGTACAAAGACACTTTCTTAACCAAAGTCTTAACCAGACCTGACGCAAACCTTCCCTGTTGGAAAGAAAAATTCCTTACAGGACTACCAACTTTGTTTTCTGAGAAAATCAAACAACGCCTTAGGAAAGAGAATGATGGGATTATTCCCTATGATCAAATATCCTATGGCCAAATTATTAGTCTAATTCATGAAGAAGGCCTTGCCCTCTGTATTGATATTAGATTAAAGAAACAAATCCATAAAGAAAACAAGTTCTACAAACGTGAGTTAGGAGGATTCTGTGAGCAATTTGGATTTCCACCTCTCAGACCTCCATCCAAACAAAAACACAAGTCTTCTCGCAAATTTTATAAAAATTTCCACAAATCTAAAAAATATGTGTCCCATAGACCATTCACAACCCCTGAGTTTTATCATAAAACTCCTTCAAAGCCAAAATATAATAAATACAGAAAGCCTTTCGAGGCACCTAAAAATTTCAAAGATCAAAAACTCGACAAATCCACTCAAAGATGTTTCAAATGTGGCAAACCTGGTCACATTGCCAAATTTTGTAGAGTTTCAAACAAGATTAATTCTTTACAAATCTCTGAACAACATAAAACACAAATCCTTGCCCTATTCCAAGAAACTTCTTCATCTTCTTCTGAGGATGAAAATTATAAACTTAATCAAATTCAAGCCTCTGAACATAATTCTTCCAGTTCTTCTAATAATGAGAATTTTCAAGCCTGCAATTGTGATTCTTGTATTATTGGCCTAAGCTGTGAAGATTGTGTTCCCAAATCTGTCCGGATGCTTCGTGCATCACCAAATTCAAATATTTTTGATTATATTGATAGCTTAGCAGACCCAGAACAAAAGAAGGCCTGCCTTGAGCAACTTAGAAACAATGTTTCCACCCAAAATTCTCCTCAACCATATAACCTCCATCAAATCATGCAAAAGTTCGATAAAGTATCAAAACCCATTATTCCCGACCATTCTGGTCGGATCAAATCACTTGAAACTACCACTGCATCTTTGCAGTATGAGATCAAACAAATCAAACAGCAAATAGCTCTCTTAAATCGACAACAAAATCAACAAGCTTCAACCTCAAGAAATGAACCATTAACAAATCCTTTTGCAAGTCAAGAACTTGTTGAACCAAACCCTACAACCCCTGGTTTTGTGGCTACCATAACTTGTCAAAATTGGTATGTTCGCATAACCTTAGTTGTTAATGCCTCTTTCAAATTTTTGGCAATTGCCTTAGTTGATTCTGGTGCAAATGCCAACTGTATCAACGAAGGAGCTATTCCAACTCAGTTCTATGAACAAACAACCCAACGCCTTAACACGGCTAATGGATCTGGGTTGAATGTCCAATACAAACTTTCAAACACCCACGTTTGTAATCAAGGCCTTTGCCTTCCCCAAACTTTTATCCTTGCCAAAGATCTTGACCAAACCATAATCCTTGGTCAACCTTTCTTAGAAAAGATCAAACCATTCAAAATAACCCAAGATGGAATTTCTACAAAATTTCAAGGACAAAAAATTGTCTTCCCATTCTTACAAGCCCAAAATTGTAATGATCAAAGTATTAGGAAAATTAAACAATTAAATTTTCTCAAATCAGAGCTTCTCCATGAACGAATCTCTGATCATCTTAAAAATCCCAAAACCATCCATCAAATTAATCAAATTAAATCAAAATTTGAATCCAATCTCTGTTCTGATGTTCCTGATGCTTTTTGGCACCGAAAGCAGCATATGGTTTCCCTACCTTATGCTACTGGGTTCTCAGATCTTCAAATCCCCACTAAAGCTCGACCAGCCCAAATGAATCAAACTCTCCTTGAGACTTGTAAAGAAGAGATTAATGATCTCTTAACTAAAAAACTCATCCGTCCTAGTACCTCACCTTGGAGTTGTACAGCCTTCTATGTCAATAAGGCTGCTGAAATAGAAAGAGGTACTCCCAGGTTAGTAGTCAATTACAAACCCTTAAATGATGCCCTTCAATGGGTCAAATATCCTATCCCAAACCAAAAAGATATTTTACAAAGAATTTATCAAGCAAAAATCTTTTCAAAATTTGACATGAAGTCTGGTTTCTGGCAGATCCAAATCCAAGATAAGGATCGATATAAAACCACCTTCACAACCCCCTTTGGCCTATATGAATGGAATGTCATGCCTTTTGGCCTCAAAAATGCCCCCAGTGAATTTCAGAAAATCATGAATGATATATTCAATCCTTATGGACAATTCACCATTGTCTATATTGATGATGTCCTGGTTTTCTCAAATTCTGTTGAACAACACTTCAAACATCTAAGAACGTTTTATCAAATTATTAAATCAAATGGTCTTGTTTTATCTAAAAGAAAAATGGAATTCTTTCTTACCAAAGTTAGATTCCTCGGTCACTTAATCGAAAAGGGAACCCTTACCCCTATCGATCGTGCCATTACTTTTAGCGAAAAATTCCCTAACCAAATCCTTGATAAAACCCAATTGCAAAGGTTCTTAGGAAGCCTAAATTATGTTCGTGATTTTCTTCCCCAAATTAGTAAAATTTCCGAACCATTATACCTTCGACTCAAAAAGAAACCAACACCCTGGTCACAAACCCAAACTACGGCTGTTCAAACAATCAAAAACCTCGTCAAAGAAATCCCTTGTTTATTTATCCCTAACCCTGAGGCTTTTAAAATAGTCGAAACTGACGCCTTAGACATTGGATACGGAGGAATTCTTAAGCAAAGACTTCCTGATAATAACAAAGAACAATTAGTCCAATTTACTTCTGGTATCTGGAATTCTGCTCAAAAGAATTACAGTACAATTAAAAAAGAAATTTTATCGATTGTTCTCTGCATACAAAAATTTCAAAATACATTATTAAATAAACCATTTTTAGTTCGTGTTGATTGTAGCGCAGCTAAATATGTTTTACAAAATGATGTTTCAAACCTTGCATCAAAACAAATTTTTGCCCGATGGCAAGCTTTATTATCAATTTTTGAATTTCAAATAGAATATATTAAAGGAGAATCCAATTCTATCCCTGACTTTCTTACCCGTGAATTCCTACAGGGCCAGATTCCTCAAATCAATCTCATCAGAATGGCTCCTCCTAAGGAGTCTACCTCCTCAAATTCTGTTGTCAAAACCAAATCCAGTTATGGTGCCTCAGCAACCTCTGGCGCACCATCTCATCAAATAGTAACCCGTAGCCAACCCCAAATGGCTACAAAAAAAACTCCCTATTCCCATGTTGTAGTAGCAGTCTCTGCAGCAGGACCCATTCAAACCACAAAGACCAGTTCTAGCCTCCAAACTACACAAGCCAAACCCCTCCAAACTGCCCAAGGCTCCAAACTCAAAAGCCAATATCATAAAAAACCATGCAAAGAAGACCTCTTCACTATTGAAGAGCCCCTGTTCAAATACATCGACTCACCAATAATGATGGCACAACAAGTTTTTTATAAAGGATGGAATCACCATTCCAACTCCTCTGCAAAACATCAAGAATTTTATGAGTATATCCTCGTAGAAACTGATTCGGTCAGATTTAAACTCAATTATGACCGAAATGATCAAACCTTGGTTACACACACAACTGTAACCATCTGCAAAATCCTGTCTCTCCAAGATTGGGGGACTCATCCCCTTAACCCAAGAAGTTTTTCAAATACCTTTTCCCCACCAAATTATACATATATGGACTACCAGGATGCCTGGTTCAAAGCTTTCTCTTTCCAAAATAGAATCAACCGCCACTCTTGGTTTTTCTGTTTTGAATACAGATTCAATAATCAAACCCCCTCCTGGTTTCCAAAATGGTGGGATCAATATGGTCCTATGGTAGAAATTCTACCACCACAAATTCAAGATTCCTTCCAAATATTTTGCCAAAACACAACCCCCCAACCTCACCAACCTGATCTTCTCCGGTTCTTTTTCCACTGCCGTTTAGCATGGATATTGTTCTGGGAATATCAAATTTATGATTACCAGGTAAATGACTGGATTGCTCCAGTCTTCTGTCAATCTTTTAATGTCAAATGGTGGGACAACTGCGACGTCTCCAAATGTGAAAGGACGGCGTTAATCAAAAGCCTCACAGGTCTCCAACCTATTCCAACTATCCAAACCTCCTCAAAATCAAGCATCAAAAGTAAGAAGGAAGCCCTTCGTGCCCGTCTGGCCGAACTAGGATCCGACTCAGACAATGAAGACAATGAAGGCTCCAGTGATGGTGCCTATAGTCTCAAATCTATCAAAGGATCTATTCCTGCCCACGAACTCTGTTATGGGCAAGATCCATATGAGGATGACCCTGACTTTGTCCCCGCCAGTTCTAAGGCGTCCTCCTCCAGCAAATTCCAAGAAGTTACCTCCCGACGATCTCGCCGGGATGCCAAATCAAAGTCCTCTTCGACCAAACCTTAAGGATGGTCCTTAACGTCTGCTAGGACGGTTATAAACTGGCCGATAGGTATAGTCGTAAAAATATACCTAGTCAAATAACCTCGGACAACCTATTAAGGAAAGGAGGTACTGTTACTATCCCAGGTCAAAGGATAGTCCGGCCAATATCCGGCTCAAACAAATAGGATACAAACCTCTTGATCAAACCAATACGGAGAACAGTGTCTATGACACGTGGAATGTCGTGGTAAGATCATTGAAGATTTCAATCCTTCTGTCAGCAGCAACTCCAACTTTCGGCGCCAACAGTTCCTCAATTGTCGGTAGCGACTGTTCACTTCAAATACAAATTCAAGTGCACAGTTCCAAATAGTGACAAATGAAATGTCAAATAGTACCTAATTTGGTACAGTACCAAATGAAACTCTAATGATATCCAAATCCACATATAATTCAAATGAGCCTCCTTACATTATAAAAGGAGCATCACCCCTTCTCACAAACAACTTGAAATTTTTAGAACTCCAAACTTAGAACTTAGAGAGTAAAGCTCCGAAGCAGGCTGTACCCTCCTCACAAGTTCTTCCAAGATCTTTCCGAGCACATCGCCGGTCTGCAACAACAAACTCCGATCATTTCAAGTCTGATCGTCCTTCAAAGGTTAACTACCCACAGCTCAAAGACTCCTACCCAAACATCCTTCTTCTTCTCAAATCCTCCAACCCAAGCCTACCCAAATTAATCTCCAAATATTGTAAATTTTACTTTCAAAGATATATTTCAAAGTATTTTTCTTTGATTGCATTATTAGCTTCCTTTTACATTCAGCAGCTTCTTGTTCTATCCTTGGATCAAAGCCTACAGTCGTGCCTCTTGATTCCGAGAAATAGATCTAGTTAAGCAGATTTTATTTTTCCGCAATTCCATATCCTTTACTTTCAGTTTATGGTTCTATTATTTACTTGTTTATTTAATTCAGCACAAATTTAGTTCTGAGTAAGGTATTGCACCCATCTCAGTGTTAGTCTCCTTGCTGGATCGGAGTAAGGTATTGCACCTATCTCGTCCTGATTGCTATACAAAACCAGGAGATCCCCATTTCCCTGGATTTTAGCATATCTCGATCCTGTAATCTGGTTTTTGGGCTAATTTGGAATTTAATTTGAATTTTAGAATTTTTAAAAATTAACTCTATTATCTCTCTCCTCTCTCGTATACATAACTCTCTATTTCCAAATCCTATTATTTGCCTCTTGGCTTCATTCTTCCTTTCCCTCTTTCTTTTATTAGTATCTTTATCTTTCCTTTTTTGGTTTCTAACTCTCCTCTTCCTTATCTTGTAAGTATTTCTCCCATTCCTAAACTACTTCTAACACACTCTCCTTAGCCTATATATAAGGACCTAATTCATAACTTAAGAAACAGAAAAAATTTTAGAGAGCTTTTTCTTATTAGCTTTTTATTTTCTTTTGAGTTGTAAGCAAAGATTAAAGTTGAAGTTTGAAGTTTGAAGTTCTTAAGCTTGGATTTTGTAGTACATATTTAGTAAAGTATTTCTTTCTTTTTTTTTAATTCCATATAATATCTTGTCTATCTTCTAGTTGTTCTTCGTCTTTCCTCATCCCCATGGTTAACTAAATCCTACAACTTAGGAATTAGATGAATCCATGAGATGAAGAGCAAGTTTTAAGCAATTGATGCCCATTGTCTTAACCTCATGTAGCCAAGACCCGATTGCAAAGTCAAAATTATGTATGCCATTGATTACCTTTTGTATGCATAATTGCCAACCTCCAATATGGTCTTACTTAGAATCAAATGCTATGTATGTGTTGAATAACTCATGGGACATATTAGATTTAAAAATCCATATTTCCTATGGACCTATTCAAGCAGCGATATAGGGCTAAATTGTTTGTAGATTGTTCTTAAATCTCATGGTGGATTCTAATTCTTAAGTGCTTCTCCCCCCCCCCCCTTCATCATAATTTCACACCTCTCTAGTGCTTATATAATTTTAGGTTCATTAATTTATTCTAATTTTAATCTTAGTTTCACTATATTATTGCATGTTTAATTTAATTCCATGGTTAATTCTTGTCCTTTTCACCATTGCTAGTTTAGTTTAGTTTATTTTAATTTAATTTGTGACAATCCCATTAGTTAGTACATTCTGCCTAGGTTAGAACTGAATTTTCCATAGAGCTCACCTCCCTATGATCAAACCTTAGCTACACATGACTCATGCGCTTGTCGTATAACTTTATTATTCAATCAAGTTTTTGGCTCCATTGCCGGGGAGGCGACGCCTTTGTGTTCAGTTTTAGACTGATTCAAAGTATCTTTATTTTCTATTTTAGTTTACATTAAGTAAAAAAAAAAATTAGATTTAGGATTCATCTTTGTGTTTGCAGTGCATGAGTGTTTGGTCCAAATACTCTAAAGGTCGTTTAGAGCATATAAAATTATACATGGCTGAGGAAATACCCAAAACCCTTAGGGACAGATTCTACCCTGCTCGGGCAGCACAACCTTCATGTATTCGTTTGCCAGCTACCCAAGGTACTAACTATAAGCTTAAATCTCAGTTCATTACCATGTTACCACATTTTCACTGTCTACCATCTGAAGATGCCTACCTCTTCCTTAAGGAATTTGAAGAAGTGTGTGTCCTCCTAAAGATGCAACAATTGATAAATGATGTTGTTAAGCAAAGATTTATTACTTTCTCGCTCAAAGATAGAGCGAAGAAATGGCTATATGGGCTACCTACTAATTCCTTTACCACTTGGGAGAAATTCATAGTGGAATTTCTAAAGAAATACTTTCCCATGCACAAAACTAATAAGATTAGGAATGATATTCTTCAATTAAGGCAAAAACCCAGTGAATCATTTTCCAAGCTTACGGAAAGATTCAAAGATCTTCTCCAAGAGTGCCCACACCATGGACTGGATACATAGCATTTGTACCAAATCATATATGAGGGAATTGACTACCACATGAAGAAGATGTTGGAATCCATGTGCCCTATAGGATTCACTTCATTTACTGATACCAACATTGCTTGGAACTTTTTAGTCAACCTAGCTGAAAAGACTCATGAGTAGGAATCAACTCAAGAGAGTGACAGAGCCACTGCCAAAGGTTACTTTGCTGAAAGTGTTGTGGCAAAAGAATCTCATTTAGATAGTCTTCTCAAGAGACTGGAAGCCATAGTGGTTAAGGGACCATCTCAAATATGCCAAGTTAATCAAACTATCCTTGTTTGAATTTTAAAAGTAACCGCAAGCGTACGGATTAGTGTAGCTAATGGTTTGAGCACAATGAGAGCAGCCACTTTATTTTAAGCTTTTTTTAGTAATGTGAAAGTGTAGCGATTGATTATGGTGATCTACTTCTAACTACCGTCCTAACACAAATGCATCTAAAAACGTCCTAACCAACACATCTAAGGAAATTGGAATTGAAATTGCAATAAAAATTGAAACCTAACCATTCACATCTAGCCCTAACCATTCGTCATCGAGGAATTTAAATACTCAAACCACGGAATTAAAAAGAAAATAACTAAAAATAAAACTGCTGAAATAAAAAGTGCTGAAAAGTAAATAAATAAAATAAAAAGGGGAAAAAGCTAGAGAGAGGCACACAAGTAGGTATCTCTACTTAGCCCGAGGGATGCATCATAAATAATACGAGCTTCCCTACTTGACCAGAGAGTACTCTTACAAAGGCTTTTCTACTTAGCTTTAAGGGTAGGGATGCAATATAAATATGAAAGTAAAAGTATGGTTCCATAGCTAAAGAGGGGCAAAACCAACACATGCATCTAGCCATGGACCTTGGGACAAAGGGAAAGAAATAATGTAAAACTAAAAATTTAAAACCTAATTTAAGAATGATAGGTAGAAAGAAGAGGGAATGAGAGGGGGGTGAGAAGACTATTGTAGAAGCCTACTTACTTGAACTTCCATACTTCAATCCTTGAATTTAAATAACTTGATTGATTTGAAATACTACCAGCCCTAAAAAACCAGATCTGAACTAAATCAAATCTGAAATTGCTAGGACTAGAGAAGACAAATCTAGAAGAGAAAAACTGAAATTGAAAGAGATACTCCACAGCTTGTTCTTGTCACTTAGAACTAAGCCTAGAACTAGAAATTAAAATTATTACACCTTTGAATAACTTAAATAACATGAACCATAAAAATAAAAAAACATTGCATTCATTAAATAAAAACCAATTAAAAAAGTGTTCAAAGCTAAAAGCAAAGGAGAACTAAAACCAAAACTAGAGCACAATTAAAACTAGAGAAGAAAAGAGGAAGAGAGAAAACCCGAAAAGAGAGGTGTGCCCTCCCCTTGTGTTAATTCTATTATATAGAGAATGGGGGAGGGAAGCCAACGATTTTAACCTCTAAAAAGTAGGATTTTTTTAAGATTCTTGTTGATGAGGTGGAAAATAGGAGAGAAAAGAAAGAATATGAAAGAAAATAGGAGAGAGAAGAGAGAATGCCCAAGGTGATCTTCTAAGACGATTTTGTGATGAGGTGGAGGATAGAGAGAAGAGAGAAAAGAGAGAAAATAGGAAAGAAGGAATCTCACAATTTGTCTTTCCTTTTTTCCTTTTTTTTCTCCTTTTTTTCTATTTTATTTCCTTATTTTTCTGTCCTTTCAAACTTGCGCATAAAGCTCCCACTTGGATGATTTTTTTATGATTTGCTTGGGCATTCTTCTATTTTATTAGGAAATCCCATCCATGCCCTTGGTACTTTAAGTAGGTGGGGAGAGAAAATCTTTATAAAATCTCCAAAAAGAGAGAATCGCCTAAAGTGGAGGAGAGAGAGTGTTCAACGCTCCATGTGTTACACCCACTGACCCAGTCTAATTTGAACTATTATGATAGGTCTCGGAATGGAGGTGGGCAGTACCACCAGGTTTTGGCTCCAACTGCCCATTGCAGAATGGGGAGAGATGACCCCACATGTTCGTGTATTGCTTGTCAGTCCAACTAGAGGGGATTTATACGTTTCGATCGTAGACGGTACGTGACCCAACGCCCCACACCTGAATCTCAGCACGCACCAGAACTGCCGAAAAACCATAAACATAGCCTAGGGAAACTACCTATGTGAGACTAGTTAGTGGACAGCAAACATTCAAGACAATAGACTGTCTTGACCACCGGAAATATGCCACTGGAAATAGCCTGGGCCTATTTCCGTCGACCATTTAGGCTGTTGGTTGGGTTTCGATGCCCGTGGGTCCCACCACCCACATCATGGACAACCCTGAATGATTCCAATTGCTTCCCCACACCTTCCTCATGATATGTGCACCTTATGGACCCAAGGAGTTAGGTCCACATGGCCCGAAAGTTGGATTCACCTATTCGGGCCGGACTAAGACTAGCCAAACAAGCCCTAAGGACCTCACTTACCATATAAGTGGAAATGAGGAACTATTCCTCATTTCTCACTTGTACAAAATCATATGGAGAGAGAAAGGAAAACATGAGAAGAGGAGGAAGGTTCACCTTGGTGCCAGTTGCCCGCCTAGTTGCCAGAATCCCTGCTGGAGGTAAGTGCTACCTCTCTACCACTCTCTCTCTTCATTTTAAGCTAGGGAAAGCTTGGTATAGGTGGAATCTTAGCCCAAAAATCCTCTTGAGCTCGGGGTTCTCATATTTCACCTCCCCAGTGCCATTACCAAGCTCAAACCAAGTTCGGTGAGCTCCGGCAACAAGATTGACCAAATTACCACCTAAGGTTTCGATCGTTCAATCGACGTATCTCCCAAATGGATTGGTGGAATTGGAATTTTAATGGCTTAAAATGATGCTAGGAACATCCCCCATAAACTCCACAGAACAAATCTCATGATCAAGCCCAAGTTGGAAAGCCCCAAAGCTCACGAGTAGTTTCTGTACTGCCAGTGAAAACACTGGGCCTGTTTCCGATGAAAATTTTCATCTTCGGAGCCCTCTGTTATGTCCATCGGAAACAGGTCTGATATTTTTGGTGGACAATGACTGTTTCAGGTGACAGTACTGTCACTGTGGGACAATGATGTTCGGTTACCTTTGTGCCTAGGACAGTGACACACACCTACCCCGAGGCTGGGATTGATTTGAACACTTGGAGGCTGTACTAGGAACCTGATCCATTTGAACTTAAACAAGGTGAGGGATGGTTGACTTTTATTTTGGGAATTGATGCAGAAAATTTTGACCGGACTATCTCTCCTGCAGTTCCTGGTGATTTGGCTAACCTGCACAGAAGAGATGACAAGGAGAGCTGGGCTGACCCGACGGGGGACTCTCCGATGCCTAAGTTAGACCTTTCCACAACAGATGCTCAAGAGAGCTTTACGGTATAAGAAGTGAGTAATCGATCCTTTGTGATGGAGGCTTACCTTGGTATTTATAGGCTGCTCATGGAGGGCAAGTGGGAGACGCTTGTGAAGAGTCCTGCTTAGGCGTGGAGTCCTCAAGGAGAGTGGCTCTGTGATTCCGGGAATATTCCTGGAACATTCCCCTCTTAACTAGGAGAGATCAACCGTGTGACGTCATGATGACGTGTAGCGGATAGACTCCTGACCTCCGGAATAGACTACGTTCCTTGAATGTAGGGGTGGACGGAAACACGTTTCTAGAATCCTTTTTGTTGACGTCGGGCCGAGGTGGCAGCTCGACCAGATGGAGGCCGAGGTAATAGCACTGCCCGATGGACGCCGAGGTGGAGCACGGCCTGTAGGATGCCGAGGTAATAGTACGGCATGATTGGTGCCGAGGTGGAGCACGGCATGATTGAGGCCGAGGTGGCAGTACGGCCTAATGGATGCCGAGGCACTAGCATGGCATGTTGGAGGTCGAGACAGTAGCACGACCTGATGGAGGCCGAGGTGGAGCACGGCCTGTTGGATGCCGAGGCAATAGCACGGCATGATTGAGGCCGAGGTGGTGCATGGCTTGATTGGTGCCGAGGTGGAGCACGGCCTGTAGGATGCCGAGGCAATAGTACGGCATGATTGGTGCCGAGGTGGAGCACGGCATGATTGAGGCCGAGGTGGCAGTACGGCCTAATGGATGCCGAGGCACTAGCATGGCATGTTGGAGGTCGAGGCAGTAGCATGGCCTGATGGAGGCCGAGGTGGAGCACGGCCTGTTGGATGCCGAGGCAATAGCACGGCATGATTGAGGCCGAGGTGGTGCACGGCCTGATTGGTGCTGAGGTGGAGCACGGCATGATTGAGGCCGTGGTGGAGAACGGCCTGATGGAGGCCAACGTGGAGAACGGCCTGATGGAGGCCGACGTGGAGCACAGCCTAATGGAGATCGAGGTGACAGTACGGCCTAATGGATGTCGAGGCACTAGCACGGCATGTTGGAGGCCGAGGCAGTAGCACGGCCTGATGGAGGCTGAGGTGGAGCACGGGCTGTAGGATGGCGAGGAAATAGCACAGCATGATTGAGGCCGAGGTGGAGCACAGCCTGGTTGGATGCCGAGGTAGGTACATGCTTTAGCCGTGCTGAGGAAAGTGACATATTTTGCCTCATCACCAGCCCCCCGCTCTAGCAGTTCGAGTCGACCTGCTAGAGCATTTAATATGATTCGAGATGCACTGCATCACTTTCTCAGCCGAGGCTCTTCAATAGTTCGAGGACATTGCTATCGCTTGTTGGAGGGCAATGGAAGCAAAGCACTTTCATGGGGGTCGAGAAGAAATGGCCCTAGATGGCTGATCCCTTAGCCCAACCAGGAGTTGTTGGATGACGTTAGCATTTCTTCATTTAAGGGCGGCTCAGATGATGTCATCTTGTCACTTCAGGATAAGATGCCTGGCAACGATCCGACGGACTATGAGCGGCATGTTCCAGTCCATGTACTCTGGTACAGCCCTGCGGCTCGATCGATGTTGGTGAAGAAGTGATCCGACCCGATGGATTTTCTTGTGCTGAGCTAGGCTCGTGGATCAACCCCCCGAGATTAGCCTCATATATATAGATCCATATTTATGTAGATGTCTCCCTCGGTAGTGATGTATTTTGAGCGCTCATGGATTAGCCTCCGAGCTCGGTCTAGTTGCTGCTGAGCTAGATCGCTGTCTTTATGCCTCATTGGTTAAGGTCTTTGAGTCACCAGACTAGTTTCAGGTCCTGCGGTGCCGAGCTGGGGCCCGGTCTTTGTGCCTCTTTGGTTAAGGTCTTTGAGTCACCAGACTAGGGTCTGGTCTTATGGTGCCGAGTTTGTGCTCGGTCTTAGTATTATCGAGCTAGGGCCCGGTCTTTGTGCCTCATTGGTTAAGGTCTTAGAGGCGCCAGACTGGGTCTGGTCTTGTGGTGCCGAGCTAGAGCCCGGTCTTTGTGCCTCATTGGTTAAGGTCTTTGAGTCACCAGACTAGGGTCTGGTCTTGTGGCGCCGAGCTAGAGCTCAGTCTTAGTATTGCTGAGCTAGGGCCCGGTCTTTGTGCCTCATTGGTTAAGGTCTTTGGGTCGCCAGACTAGGGTCTGGTCTTGTGGTGCCGAGTTTGTGCTCGGTCTTAGTATTGCCGAGCTAGGGCCCGGTCTTTGTGCCTCATTGGTTAAGGTCTTTGAGTCGCCAGACTAGGGTCTAGTCTTGTGGCGCCGGGCTAGAGCTCGGTCTTAGTATTGCCGAGCTAGGGCCCGGTCTTTGTGCCTCATTGGTTAAGGTCTTTGAGTCGCCAGACTAGGGTCTGGTCTTGTGGCACCAAGCTAGAGCTCGGGCTTAGATGTACCGAGCTAGCGCTCGGGCTTCGAATTGCCGAGCTAAGGCCCGTTATTAGAAGAGTCAAATATTTACGAGAAGCTTCGTAGTATATTGATGTGTGGCATGCACTTGGGACAAACACATTGCTTCAAAATAGAAACTATTCTGCTAATCTATTTTGCTCCTTGATAAAAATTGAATAACTGCTAAGTAAAATCCCTGAATGTGATTTCAATACAATCTACGGAAGAAATGCAATCTACTGAAAAAAAAACTGTCGAAAACTGTCTACTGGAAAAAAATTTTGAGATTTTCAACGTTCCATGCCCTTGGTATAGCTGTGCCCCCCTGAGTCTGCAAATGGTATGTGCCAGGGCGTACCACTTTGGAGACTATGTAAGGGCCTTCCCAGTTCGCGCTGAGCTTGCCTTCACTTCTTGGGTCCGCCGCTGCTGCTTTTCTCAGCACCAAGTCCCCAACTACGAATCCCCGTGGCTTGACCCTTCTGTTGTGGTATTGTCGGACTTTCTGCTTGTAGGTTTCATTTCGAATAAGTGCTTCTTCCCGAACTTCGTCTATGAAGTCGGCGTTTGCTTGGAGCCCGGCTTCATTCTGTGAGGCTTCGAACACTGCTGATCGGAACGAGGCTTGGGTTACCTCCACAGGGGTTAACGCTTCAGTTCCGTATGCCAGTCGGAACGGTGTCTCTCCTGTGGGTGTCCGAGCTGAAGTGCGATAAGCCCAGAGTACACTGAGTAGCTGATCTGCCCAGTTCTTCTTCTCCCAGTCCAGCCTCTTCTTTATTCCATCTAGAAGTATGTGGTTGGCTTTTACTGCCTGGCCATTCGATTGCGGGTGTGCTACAGCGGTGTTTTGGAAATCAATATTGAAGTTGCTGCAGAAGTGCCTGAATTTCTGATTGTCGAATTTTCGACCATTATCCGTGACCAACACCTTTGGAACACCATAGCGGAATATGATGTCATCCCTAACGAACTTCTCTACTGCCTGCTCCGTGATTCTGGCCAGGGGACGTGCTTCCACCCATTTAGTGAAGTAGTCAATAGCAACAATCAAGAATTGAACAGCCCCTTTTCCCTTCTTGAACTGTCCTAGAATATCCACTCCCCACATTACGAACGGGATCGGGCAGATCACTGAACTGAGTTCTGTAGCCGGGACGTGAGGTATTGGGGCGTGTACCTAACACTTGAAGCACCGCTGCACGAACTTCATTGCATCTCTTTGCATGTTTGGCCAATAGAATCCTTGGCGTAGTACCTTGTAGGCCAGTGCTCTACCCCCGATGTGTCCCCCACAAATCCCCTCATGGACTTCATGAAGTGTCTCTTCAGCTCGGCTCGGGGGCAGGCACTTCAGCAGGGGCCAGGATATCACCCTTTTGTAAAGCACTCCACCCTGAAGGGTGTATTTGGCTGCTCTCCTTTTGACTGTCCTTGCTTCTGCTTGATCTCCCGGGAGATGGCCATCACGTAAGTAGACCACGATGGGATCCATCTAGCTCGGCTCGGCCCTTTGAGTAATGCTGCACAGCAATTCTTGTTTATAGCTTGGTTGGTCTAGCACTTTAAAATACACAGAGCTTGTGCAGTCAGCGAAGTCTACTGTAGCTAGTTTGGAGAGGGCATCTGCCAAAGCATTTTCTTGCCGCGGGATCTGTACCATCGCGAACTTGCCAAATCTGGTCACCAGACGACGTACTTCCTTCAAATACATGGCCATTCTTTCTTCTTTGGCCTCGTATTGGCCATTGACTTGGTTCACGATTAATTGGGAGTCACTATAAGCGACCAGGTCGTCTGTCATCACCACCTTTTCCAGTTTGATTCCTGCAATCAGTGCTTCATACTCTGCTTCATTGTTTGTTGCGGGAAATGCAAACCTAAGGGCATAATGTATCGTGAACTCTTCAGGGCTTTTCAGCACAAGCCCAGCGCCACTCCGTGCTGTGGTGCTGGATCCATCAACAAAGAGCACCCATTTTCTGTTCGGCTCGGCCTCAGGTTCTCCTGCTTCTTCGGCTTGGGTACATTCTACCAAAAAGTCAGCCAGCGCCTGGCCCTTGATCGCGCTTCTTGGTCAGAATTCAATATTGTTCTCACTCAACTCGACAACCCAGCTTACCATATGTCCCACTACGCTGGGGCTGTGAAGTGACTTTCTTAGCGGTTGATCAGTTAGTACAACAATGGCGTGTGCTTGGAAGTAGGGCCTCAGCTTTCTTGCTGTCACGACCAGTGCCAGTGCAAGCTTCTCAATCTTCTGGTACCTTGTCTCTGCTTCCAGGAGCACATGACTCACATAGTAGATGGGCCTCTGGGTCTTTGCCTCTTCTCTGACAAGGACTGCACTGACGACCACGGCTAAGGTAGCGAGATAAAGCTGTAGTTCTTCCCCAGGCTCAGGTCGGCTCAGCAGAGGGGGCCGGGCTAGGCAGGCCTTGATCTCCTCGAAAGCTGCTTTGCATTCTTCTATCCAGTGAAGTTGTTGTTGGCCTTTTCCTCCTTTGTGCATCTTGAAAAATGGAAGGCACCTATCGCCAGCTCGGGACAAGAACCTGTTAAGAGCAGCCAGGCAGTCGGTCAGTTTCTGCACTTCGCAAATGTTTCTTGGTGCACGCATCTCGTGAATGGCCTCAATTTTTTAGGGGTTTGCTTCTATCCCCCTTTGCAACACTAGAAAGCCTAAGAATTTCCCAGAGGTTACACCAAATGCACACTTGGTAGGATTTAGTCTCATTTGGTTCTTTCGCAGGACACCGAAAGCCTCCTTCAGGTCTAGCACATGATTAGTGCCTTTGTTGCTCTTGACCAGCATATCATCAACATAAACTTCTATATTTCTACCGATCTAGTTTCGGAACATCGTATTCACCATCCTCTGGTAAGTGGCTCCGGCATTCTTTAGGCCAAAAGGCATTATAGTGTAGCAATAGTTGCCCTGAGTGGTGAGGAAAGTGGTTTTCCCCTCATCTTCTTGCTTCATCTTTATCTGGTTGTAGCCGGAATATGCATCCACGAAGGTCAGCATCTCATGGCCAGCAGTTGAGTCTATGAGGGAGTCAATCCGGGGCAAAGGGTAGCAGTCTTTAGGGCAAGCCTTGTTCAGGTCGGAGTAGTCAACGCATATCCTCCACTTCCCGTTGGACTTCGGAACCATGACCACATTGGCTAACCAGGTCGGGTACTTCACATTCCTCACAAACCCTACGGCCAGGAGTTTGTCAACCTCCTTGTTAATGATAGTGTTCCTCTCAGTCGCGAAGTTCCTACGCTTTTGCTGGACAGGCCTGAAGCTCGGGTTGACGTCAAGACTGTGCTCGGCTACGGTCCTGGAGATTCCTGGCATATCAGAAGCTTTCCAAGTGAAAATATCAGAGTTCTCGCCGAGGAAGTTCAAGATTTCATCGTGACGCTGGGAGCTCAGTAGCACTCCAAGCTGAACTATTCTGGTCGGCTCGGCCTCTGAGATAGGGATGGTAAGTAGCTACTCCACCGGTTCGGCTCGGGACAGGAGGCTCTCATCTCGGCAATCAACAACTTCTACCATACATGCTAGCCCCGAGCACAGTTTTTTGACGGATTTTATGAAGTTGGCATAGCATTCTCGGGATTCCTTCTGGCTGGACTTGCATTCTCTGACTCCATTGCTGGTTGGGAATTTAACCTTCATGTGCCTAGTGGACACGATTGCCCCAAGGCCGTTGAGACCAGGTCGGCCAAGGATTGCATTGTAGGGTGAGGCGATCTTGGCGACCATGAAAGAGACCATGGTTGTGGCTGTCTGAGCTCCTTTTCTGATGGTTACAGGTAGGTCAACAACTCCCTCTAGCTCAGCTGGCATGCCTGAGAAACCGTAAAAGGGTCCGGGCACTGGTTTTAAGGCTCAGGCGCCAAGCCCCAGTTTTATGAAGGCTTCACATGACATGAGGTCCACAGAGGCTCCTGTGTCCACTACGACCCTGTGGAAGGGGTGGTTGGCCACCACTAATTGAATTACAACCGCATCGTTGTGAGGCCAGTTCAGCTCTTCCAAATCTCTGTCGGAGAAAGAGATGGGTGGATCCATTTTGAGGGCTTTGACAGGTTGTTCCAAGACACACACAAACCGTGCGTGTGCTTTGGCTTTTCTGACTGATTCTGTAGTAGGTCCCCCCATGATTGTTAAGATGGCCAGACCCACGGGCTGGTTGTCGTAAGCGACAGCTTGGTTCGTGGCTGGATCCGCAGTCGGGTCGGCCTTAGCTTGGCTCGGATCGACATCGTCTCTCCTCGGCTCAGGCCAGTTCCCACCATATTTCTGCTTCAGACACTGGTTGAGGTATCCGGCCTTGATGAGCTCATTAATTTCCCTTTTCAGAGACTTACAGTCTTCAGTGTCATGTCCATGGTCTCAGTGGTATCGGCAATACCTGTTGAGGTTCCTCTCTTCTGGCTTACCTGCCATTGGCTTGGGCCAGTGAAAGTACTTCTGATTTTGGATCTCCAAGAGCAGGTTTGTTCGAGAACGATCAAGTTCATATCGCTCAAGTTCAGCTGTGTCCAAAGGCCGACCTGTTCTGTTTTTCTTCGGCTCACGAGAATCATCCCTATGTCTCAGAACCCTTTTCTTCTCCTTCTCTGCCTGATCACCCCTGTCAGCTATTCCTTGGGCTGTCAGGACTTCCTCCATGTTGGCGTATTTATTGCACCATCTCAACAATGCGGGCATCGTCTCCGGTAAGTTGAGGGCCAGGGACTGAACCAGATCGGGGTGTATTACCCCATTGCACAATGTGCTATACGCCACTCCTTCCGGTAAGTTTTTTACCTCCAATGTCGCCTTCGTGAATCGGGCAAGGAATTCTCTTATTGTCTCCCTCGCCCCTTGCCTCATGTTCATCACGTTTTGCATAGTTTTCTTCTGCTTCATACTCGCTTGGAAACGTGTGAGGAACGCTCTTGTCAGTTCTTCATAGTTACGAATGGACCATGGCCGTAAGTGTGACATCCAGACCAGCGCAGCTCCTTTTAGTGAGGCTACGAAAGCACGGCAGAGAACGGCGTCTGACCTACCATGCACTGCCATGGCCGAGCTGTAGTACAGTAGATGATCGTAGGGATCTGTGGTGCCGTCATATCCGTTGAAAATAGGTATCACAAAATTTGAGGGCAGCTCGGCATCAATCAATTCGTCAGAAAGTGCATTATGGGCCGAGGTTACTGTCATGTCGGCCGGGTGCTCCTGCCTCTGCATTCCCTCAATTCGCTCAGTGAGTCACTGGATTCGACTCTCAAGGTCAGCTCTCCTCTCCTTGGCTCGGCCATCTGTTGATCGGCGTGACCCTTCTCTCCTTGGGCTTCTTCCTCGGGTTAGGTGACCCTGCCATGGTGCACCTCTGGTAGGCCCGATGGGTGAGCTCTGACCTGGATGGGGTCGATCTCGCCTAACTTGCCTCTGGTTGTTCTCATGTTCTTCTCTATGCGGACAAGTGCCTCTAGTGTGTCTTTGAGGCGAAGGTTGGCGTCCTCCTGCACGGTGTGGGGATCTATTAGTATCATGTGTCTCAGGGCTCTGATGATGTTCAGAATGATCTGCTCTCCCGATCTGAGCAAGGATGGGACCTCGCCTGTGCCCCTCAGTAAGAGATCGCGGTGGTACAGAATGGACAGTGCGCGAAGTCCTGCCTGACCCCCTTCTTGCTGTTGATTGGGGGTGACGCTGTTGTCAGGAGATTCGTCAATGGGATTTCTGGTCAGAGCAGGCCTTTACGGCTAAGCTGAACTAGTGCGTGGTGCTGGAAGTGCGGAGCCGAACTGTCTTATAAAATCCCTCACTAGTGCGTTCGTGGCTAATACCTGCAGCTGCAAACTCTGCATCCGTTCTTCCATGTTCGGATGAGTTACCCGGGACGATGGGACATGGCGGGATAGCTGAGGGTTTTGCTCGCACTGATCCCCCTCTCCCTAGGCAACCTATGGATCGGGCCTGGTTTGCCGGGGTCCTTCTAGAGGGGTCTCTACTGGGACATTTTCCTGCCCTGCCACTGGTGCTGAATGGGAACGTCTAAGTGGTACTTCCCGAGTGGATCTTGCACGCATTGTCGTTGAAGAAACGACCTTCTCACTCCTTAATTGCATTGTTCTAAGGTGACTTTTTGTAACAGTTTCCCACGGACGGCGCCAATCTGATGCGGAAAAATTTGACCTGACTATCTCTCCTGTAGTTCCTGGTGATTTGGCCGACCTGCACAGAAGAGATGACAAGGAGAGCCGGGCTGACCCGACGGAGGACTCTCCGATGCTTAAGTTAGACCTTTCCACAACAGATGCTCAAGAGAGCTTTACGGTATGAGAAGTGAGTGATCGATCCTTTGTGATGGAGGCTTACCTTGGTATTTATAGGCTGCTCATGGAGGGCAAGTGGGAGACGCTTGTGAAGAGTCCTGCTTAGGCGTGGAGTCCTCAAGGAGAGTGGAGTCCTCAAGGAGAGTGGCTCTGTGATTCTGGGAATATTCCTGGAGCATTCCCCTCTTAACTAGGAGAGATCAACCGTGTGACATCATGATGATGTGTAGCGGATAGACTCCTGACCTCCGGAATAGACTACGTTCCTTGAATGTAGGGGTGGACAGAAACACATTTCTAGAATCCTTTTTGTTGACGTCGGGCCGAGGTGGCAGCTCGACCAGATGGAGGCCGAGGTAATAGCACGGCCCAATGGATGCCGAGGTGGAGCACGGCCTGTAGGATGCCGAGGCAATAGCACGGCATGATTGGTGCCGAGGTGGAGCACGGCATGATTGAGGCCGAGGTGGCAGTACGGCCTAATGGATGCCGAGGCACTAGCACGGCATGTTGGAGGCCGAGGCAGTAGCACGGCTTGATGGAGGCTGAGGTGGAGCACGGCCTGTAGGATGCCGAGGCAATAGCACGGCATGATTGAGGCCAAGGTGGAGCACGGCCTGGTTGGATGCCGAGGTAGGTACATGCTTTATCCGTGCTGAGGAAAGTGACATATTTTGCCTCATCAGGAATGTTTAATCATTTTAGAATTTCTCACATGTATAGATTCTTCCATGATTATTTAAATTGCTTAAATGATGATGATGTTCTATTACATGTTAAATTGTGAAGGAAATGATATGAGATGTATAATGATATGTGTGGCAGGAACCGGTGTGGCTGAGGTGGTACCGGTACCATGATCGCCACATGATTTTGTATGCATGAGACGGAATCTGGTGTGGCCAAGTTGGTACCGGTATCGGTACTGTGATTGCCATATGTTTGCTACATTCATGCATTGATTATGTGCATTAGAGTTAGTTGTAGTCGCGGATTACATTGTGAGGCCGATGTGTTACCTGTATCATGTACTCTGGGACTGCATTTGGAAATGGATACGCTTCATGGCCGATGGGAATACCGGTGTTGTGTAGTCCATACTCAACTGCTTTGCACGCTAGATAGGTATATAATTATTGGTTACACCTTGGGACAATGTGCTTCCGGTATCGTGTACCCCGAGACTATACTTAGAGATGGACCCGCTTCGTGACCAATGGACATACCGGTGTCGTGTGATCCATACTAACTGTATCATTATGAAGGCATGTAGGATATTGTGGTTAGGTGACATTCCTCATGCTACATCCCATTGCCAACAGGGGGTAAGGTGTTGGACAACTCAATTGTGGTATGTTTGATGAACCTTCCCAGAATGCCACACCCATGGTATGATGTGATTGTTGCTGAAGGCAGGAAATTGTCTGGTGTGGCCGATGGACATACCGGCATCGTGAGTGCCAGGAGGGGGCTATCTGGGATTTGCTGGGTGATCGATGGATGCATACCAGGACTTGCAGGCTCCTAATCATAGCTAGAGCTTGTATCGCTGCATAGTCGATGGCGGTTCCGAGACAAGGGATACAGCTTAATGTGTTGTAGTAGCATTTACCAGACTTAGTTGTATTGTTAGGTGGATGATACAATAAATGAATTGCATCATGAGCATCATGGACTATGTGTTTAATTTCTGTTATTATGCATCATGAGTTATTTATACAATTTCTTTGCTTGGTTGTGCGCTTGTGCGCTTGTGCATGAACCCCACCCCTCACTGAGGAGTTGGAAAGCTCACCCCACGTATATGCCGCCTTTTAGATGATGATGCAGGTACCATTATACCTATGGCGTGTGACTCGTCACCCTCCGGGTCAGAGTACGGTGTGAGCGACTGGTGGACACTACAAGTGGAGGAGCATGATCAAGACTGTGCATACGTCCCACCCTGAGGAGCACAATAGACTTTTGGTGATTTGACATCAACTGATACTATTGGTATTCTTTTGGGCTTATATATGCATAAGCCGTGATTATTTGTAAGGGATAAACTTGGTTATGGATATTATATTATCATTAGATGTTTCCCCAATTTACTTATGATTCTGCTATTATACTCTGATTCCGCTGCTATTGGTTGGCTTGTGTTGTGAGATTGTGAATCGTTAAGGTACTGCTATCAGAGATCATGGTAGGTTCGTAAGACGGGTATGCGTCTTACTCACACCACCGGTACACCTATACAGTAGGTTGGGAATACTAGAAGTGGGGTGTGACACCATGTTGGTCCTTACATCTTGTGAGCATCTGGAATATTCCCCTGGGACAACTACATATGGGCTGGGCCTGCAACTCGGTTCACTTCTAGTCCATTATTCTTTTTTCTAGCCTGAAAAGATTAATCGAGTGTACGAGTGTCTAAACGAATGTGTACTTTTAATGCAACACGTGCATCTTTCTCATAATTTCATCCTCTTCGTGACCATGAAAAGAAATTGGACCTCTTTAAGTGTAAAATTGGAGATACGACACCCGATAATCCTTAAGGCCTTAAAAATACAAAACCTGCAAAAAGAGAGTTAAACCCAAGGTAGCTCCATTCTAAGTATGTAAAAATGCATGCTTTATGACCTACATTTCACACATAAATATGCTTATCAGAATTCACCCACACTTTGCTTTGCTAGTCCTCGAGCAAAACAAAAAGAATGAAAAGTAAACATAAAAAACCTAACTCACTTTCGTAGGAATCATGGTTGCACTTAGTATGTGCAACAAGCCTTTAAACCCCTAGGTTATCCTAGTGGATGAGTTGTGTCTCGTGGCTGTTTGCAGTGAATATACACCCAAAATTCAGAAGAAAATAACAAAATAAATCCCAACCTTGGCTAAAGGTAAGGGCCATACCGATCCGGAGCAAAGATAATTTCTCTTACACTTGATCTAGGGACCCCCACACTTGAATTTTTATTATTCCATATCAATTTCAGGCATAAGCATATTTCTTAATTTGGAACTCACCTTATATCTTCTAAAACATCCTTATCTTAAAGCAAGACCACTTGTAAAGTAATATGGAACCAAGGACTAAGGTGTTGGAGTGTTTTTGACAAAACTTGTTACCAAGGCATTGATGACATTTACACATACTTACCTGCTGTGTGGTTTCCTTTCTTTTTTTTCTTCTATAATAAACTCTATCCTACTCCACTACTATTGGCCTAAATAACATGGTGGAGCAAAACACCAAACACCATAGGTACTATGTTGTCACACCCCACTTCCAGTAGACCCAACTTATCATTAGAAATACTGGCGGTGTGAGTAAGACACGTACCTGTCTTACAAACCTACCAGGATCTCTAATAGCAGTACCTTAACATTTCACAATCTAACATCACAAACCAACTAAAAGCAACGGAATCAAAGTATAATAGCGGAATCATCAATAAAATGGGGAAATGTCTAATGATAGAATATGATCCATAACCAAGTTATTCTGTTACAAACATCCATGACATATAAATAATAAGTTCAAAAGTGTACCATCTACAAACTCGTATCAAAATCACCAAAAATACGTCGTACATCTCATGGTGCCACGTATGCACAGAAAGGATCATACCAGTCACACACTCCACACTTGGGTCCGGAGGAAAGAGAGTCACTAGCCATAGGCACGATTATACCGGCATCACCATCTAAAAAGTGTGTATACGAGCGTGAGCTTTCTAACTCGCTCAGTGAGGGGTGGGGTTCAAGCACACCCAAGCAAAATAATCGCAGTAATAATTTATGATGCATGATAATAGAAATTAAACACATAGTCCCTAATGCTCATGATGCAATTCATTTATTGTATTATCCACCGAACAATACAACTAAGTCTGGTAAATGCTACTAGGACACATTAGGTTGTATCCCTCATTTCAGAACTGCCATTAACTACTCAGGGATACAAACCCTAGCCATGAATAGAAGCCTGTAGATCCCCATATGCATCCATGGGTCACCCAGCAAACCCCTGATAACCCCCTCCTAGCTGTCATAGTACCGGGACCAATCATCGGCCACACCTGACAAATTCTCGCCTCCGGCAACAATCACATTGTACCACGGGTGTGGCATTCCAGAAAGGCACATTGGACATACCACAATGGGTTATCCAACACCTTAACCCCTATTGGCAAGGTTTGTAGCATAGGGAGTGATACCCAACCACATATATGCTACATGCCTTTATAATGATACAATTAGTATGAAATACACGATACCGGTAACACATCGGCCACAAAGTGTAATCCATCTCCAAGTACAGTCACGGATACACGATACCGGTAACACATTGGCCACAAAGTATAACCCATGACCATTTACCTAATCTAGAATACATATAACAGTTGAGTATGACTATGCAACACCTGTACCAATCGTCGGCCATGAAGCATATCCATTTCCAAATATAGTCCCGAAGCACACGATACCGGTAACACATCAGTCACAAATTGTAATCCGTGACTAAAACTAACTCCAATGCACATAATCAATGCATGAATGCAACACACATATGGTGATCACAATACCGGTACCACCTCGGCCACACCGGATCCCACCATACATCTCCATAACAATTCATATCATAATCATAAAATGTAACATGTGATTGAACATCATCATCATGTGAACAATATAATTAAATATAAAATTCTACACATATGAGAAGTTCTATAACACTGGTCTATCAACTCAATTTCAACTTCAGGGCACGTGCACATCACTGTCCTAGACACAAAGGCAATCATATATCAATGTCTGTCAGAAACACCGGGAGGGACCCATATGGTCACCCCCAAAGGGTACAGACTAGATCCATCAGTGACAGTAATGTCATCGGAAACACCCACCAGAAATAGACACTTCCCACCGAAAATATCAGTGTTGTTTCCGATGGAGGTGGCAGAGAGCTCCTAGGGCTCAGGGGTTCACCAAAAACATCCCACTAGAAGCAGGCCCAGTGTTTTCGGTGGTTTTCTTCCGATGGCAGTACAGCACTGCCCAGTGAATTGGAGCTTTCCGGCTCGGGCCCGATCACTGGGATTTTTTTCATAGAGATTATAGGGGATGTTCCTAGAATCATTCTAAGCTAATAAAATCCCAATTCCACTAATCCATTTGGGAGATACGTTGATCGAATGATCAAAACCCTAGTTGGTCATTTAGCCAATCTTGTTACCGGAGTTTACCGGACTCGATTTCAGCTCGGCAATGGCACTGGGGAAATGAAATACGCCTTCCCCGAGCTCAACATGGTTTGTGGCCCAAGATAAATCCTACACCTAGCTTAACCTAGGTCAAAATAAAGAGAGAGAGTAGTAGAAGTGATTGCACTTACCTCTGGCAGCGATTCCGACAACTAGGCGGCAATCGGCACCAAGGTAAGTCCTTTCCCCCTCTTCTTCCTCTTCTCCTTCTTCCTTTCCTCTTTATCACCTCTCCTACATTGAGTACAAGTAAGAATGAGGAAATGAATCCTCATTTCTAACTTATAAATTAAGTTGGGCCTTAGGGTCCATTTGGTTGGGTCAAAAAATTGTACTGTATTGACCATTTACTGTCTACCAACTGGCCTCGCATGGGTAGTTTCCCTCGACCATGATCATAGTCTTTTGGAAATGTTGGTACATGCTAGGATTCATGTTTGGGGAGCCGATTCATTTACCTTCTGGGGTCGGAAGGTACGAATCCCCTCTATTTGGACTAACACGCAATGCACGAATATGTGGGGTCATTCTTCCTATTCGGCAATGGGTGGCTACGAGCCAAAACCCGGCTGTACTTCCAGTCTCCGGTCCAAGACCTATCACAATAGTTCAAATTAGACCGGGTCAGGGCACAGGTGTAACATTTGCCCCACCTTACAAGAATTTCATCCTTGAAATTGAACATACCTAGTAAATCAAAAAATCCAAGATACTGCTTTAACATCTCATATTCCTATTCCCAGGATGCTTCCTATTCGGGGTGGTTCATCCATTTCACTTTGACAAAGGAAACAGTGCAGTTGTGGAGAACATGGTCCTCTGGTCAATAATCTTCTTCGGATACTCTACGCAGGAAAAAATCCTCGTCCTACTTACGGGGTATGTAAGTTAAGACATGAGTGGGGTTGGGAATGTACTTCCTCAACATGGATATATGGAAGGCATCATGTGTACCCTCCAACTCTGGTGGTAGAGCTATCCAGTAAGCTACCAATCCGATCCTTTCCAGTATGTCACATAGTCCCATATATCTTGGACTAAGCTTTCCCTTCTTGTCGAACCGCATCACCCCTTTCACTGGTTAGATCCACAAGAACACCTTGTCTCCAACTCCAAACTTCAGATGTTTCCTTCTGACATCTACAGAGCTCTTCTGTCTGGACTGAGCTGCTTTAATATTTTTTCTAATCACATTCACCTTCTCACCTGTAGCCTATATCAAGTTTACCCAAAATATGCCACTCAACAATCTCATCCCAATAGAGTGGAGTCCGACACTTTCTACCATACTATGCTTCAAATGGGGACATTCTGATGGTGTCCTGATAACTATTGTTGTAGGAGAACTCAATAAGGGAAATGTGTTCATCCCAACTGTAACTCATATCTAAGGCACATGCTCAAAGCAAGTCCTCCAATGTCTAGATAGTCCTCTCCAATTGACCATCAGTCTATGGGTAAAAAGCCGTGTTAAAGTTCAACTGCATGCCCATAGCCTTTTGCACACATGTCCAAAACTTGGAAGTGAATCTAGGATCTCAATCAAAGATAATGCTAACTGGTACACCATGTAAAATTGATGATGTTGTCAACATACAACTTGGCTAACTTGTTCATAGAAAATGTGACGTTGATTAGGATAAAGTGAACTGCCTTGGTCAAGTGGTCCACAACTAATCAAATGGCATCCATACCCCTCTAAGTGCGGGATAAGCCTGTGACGAAGTCCATAGTAATATTCTCCCATTTTCACTTCGGAATAGGCAATGACTGCAATAAACCATGGGGCCTTTGCCTTTCAGCTTTGACTTGTTGGCATGTGAGGCATCTAGACACAAGTATGGCCACGTCATTCTTCATTCCGTTCCACTAGTAGGAGCCCTTGAGGTCCTTATACATTTTAGTGCCATCGGGGTGAATGGAGTATGGAGAGTTGTGTGCCGCTCTCAAAACTGTGTCTCTCAATTCACCATCACTAGGCACACATAACCTCCCTTTGAACTTGAGAATCCCTCTTTTAGTTACAGAGAAACCCAGGTCTTTCTAGGTTCCTTCTTTGCATTCTCCTATCAGCTTCATTAGTACCCTTAGCTGCCATGATCCTGTCCACCAGACTTTGTTGTACCACCAATGCTAATTGTGACAAGGTGACATCATCCACTAGTAGCTCCAAATCCAGTTTCCTGGCCTTCTCTATGAGATGCTCATTGGTGGTCAGTGATACAAGAGTCAATGACTGCGATTTCCTACTAAGTGCATCAGCTACCACATTGGCCTTTCTTGGGTGATAGTGGATAGTACAATCATAGTCTTTCATCAACTCCAACCAACGCCTCTGTCTCATGTTGAGCTAATTTTGGGTGAAGAAGTACTTGAGGCTCTTATGGTCACAGAAGATCTCACTCTTCTCCCCATACAGGTAATGTCTCCAGATTTTTAGTGCAAAAATCACTGCTGCTAGCTCCAAATCATGGGTGGGGTAATTCTTCTCATAATCCTTTAACTGACAGGATGCATAAGCAATGACTTTCCCTTGCTGTATTAATACACAACCCAATCCTAGTTTGGAGGCATCACTAAACACAACCACACCACCTGTACTGGTTGAAATAGTCAAAACTAGAGCTGATACCAATCTTTGTCTTAGCTCTTTGAAGCTCTCTTCACAAGCATCAGACCACTCAGATTTTACACCCTTCTGTGTGAGTCAGGTGGGTAGCAATGCAAGAGAAGTTCTCAATAAACCTCTTATAGTATCCGACCAATCCCAAAAAACTACGTATGTCTGCTACACTCTTGGGAGTCTCCTATTCTAGGACTGCCTTCACCTTGCTTGGATCAACCTCTATGCCCTTGTCTGAAACTATGTGGCCTAAGAATGGCACTTGTGATAATCAGAATTCACACTTGTTGAACTTGGCATAGAGTTGTTTTTCTCTCAGACGTTGCAGTACTAACCTCAGGTGAACAACATGTTCTTCCGCACTCTCGGAGTAAACCAATATGTCATCAATGAATACAATCACAAACTTGTCTAAGACATCCTAGAATACCTGGTTCATTAAGTCCATAAATACAGCTGGTGCATTGGTTATCCCAAATGACATTACCAGGAACTCATAATGCCCATACCTTAATCTAAAGGCCATCTTGCTAACATCACAATCATTGATCCTGAGCTGATGCTAGCCCGATCTAAGTTCAATCTTGGAGAATACCTTGGCACCCTACAACTGATCAAAAAAATCATCTATCCTTGGCAAAGGATACTGGTTCTTGACGGTTAGCTTATTAAGCTCCTGGTAATCAATGCACAGCCTCATACTTCTGTCCTTCTTCTTGACGAACAATACCAGTGCTCCCTATGGAGACACACTAGGTCTAAAGAATCTCTTCTTCAAAAGATCCTGAAGTTGCACCTGTAATTCTTTCAACTCTGTGGGGGCCATGTTGTAAGCGGCTTTTGACACTGGTGCCGTGTTGGGGAGCAAATCTATAGCAAATTCTGTCTCTCAATCCGGAGGGCAAACCTGTCAAGTCATCAAAAAATACATCAAGAAATTCCCTCACCACATCTAGCTCGGTCAATGGCCTAATCTCTATCTCAATATCCATCACAGATGCTAAGTAGCCTTGACACCCTTTATCTAGCAGCTTCTTCATCTGGAGCACTGATATAATAACCTTTTTGGGTTTCTTGGGCTTATCCCCTTGGAAAACAAACTCATCATCGTCACGAGGTCTGAAAATAATCATCTTTTCTGCACATAGCACACTGGCTCTGTATGCTGACAACCAGTCCATTCCTAAAATCACATCCAAGTCGATCATGTCAAACTCGATCAAGTGAGCATTCAACTCATGTCCAACTATGGTCACTGGACAGGGCTCATAAACATAGTTCAAACCTACAACACTTCCTGTAGGGGTACTCACTGCCAAACACTGAGTCAATCCTCTGGGTGGAATTCCCACCTTCTTTGTAAATTCCAATGACACAAACTAATACGAGGCTCCCAAGTCAAATAACAGATGTGCAGGCAATAATCATATCAATAATGTACTTGTCACTACACCAGATGCAGCCTCTGCATCTTTCGCGGTCATAGAAAACACTCTACCCTGTGGTCTCTGGCCCTGTGGGGGCTATGCGGGTCTAGGTGCTGCATAAGTCTATAAGGGCCTAGGTGGCATAGTGTATGGTGCATCACCTAGCCTCTGGTGGGGGCATGTCCTTGCTAGGTGGCCTGGTTGATCACAATGAAAAACCATGGGCTCGATCCCAAAGATTGGGACGTGACACTAGATCGGGAGGACTGGGAAGTCTGACTAGCTTCAGGCTTTCTAAACTGTACAGGAGTTGGATTGATATAAGGCACTCGGAAGGGTTTACTACCTCCCTTGGAGTCAGTAGATCCCATAGGCCTCTTTTCTATTCCCTGCTAGGCTGAGAAATTATCTCTATGCTGGTCTTCGATAAATTTGGCCACTTGGACCACCTCAGCATAAGTCTGCAGTTTCAACCCAACTATAGTTAATCCAATACCTAGTCTCAACCCTTTCTCAAACTTCTTTGCCTTAGCCCTATCACTTCCAAGATGCTCAGGAGAAAAATGGAATAGCTCCTCAAAATGTTGCTGATACTTGAGCACAGACCAAGAACCTTGCACCAACTAGGAGAACTCACTCTCTCTCCTATCTCGAAATATTTCAGAAAAATAGTTCTCAAAGAAGGCCCCTTTGAAGTCTGCCCAAGTAGGGTTTGGGTTACCCACCCTTAGAATGGGCTCAGTAGCACTCCACCAATCATCAGCCTCATTTTGCAGTTGATAACCTGCACATAAAATCTTCTGCTCATCAGTGCAGCCCATTAGCCTAAACACCTTTTTCATACCACCAATCCATCTGGATGGATACAATGGATCTTGGCCCACCTCGAAGAAACATGGGGGCCTAAGCCTTTGAAATTTCTCCATCATCTTGGTTAGGTCAGTCTAGCCCTCTACGTGTGCCTAGGCTTGCTCCGGTGTCGGGTTTTGTGCATCCCATGTACATTTTTCTTTCTATGCCCATGCACTTGTGCCCCACCTGATGTTTGAAGGGTATCTAATCTGACGGCTACCGAAATGGGGGCTAGTGGAGTAGGAGGTGTGGGCGGTGCACTACAGGATCCCATTGCCACATGGATCCGTTCATCGATCCCGACCATGAACCGGTTTTGTCTTTCCTCAACTCCCCTCATCATATTATCCATGATGGAGGCCACATCATGAGCAATAAGTATCGGTAGAGTTGGGGGCACATTATGGGGTCTACCCCGATTCTGTGTAGGGGTAGCAGGAGATGATGGGCGTGACTGGGATCGGGACCGAGTGTTCTGGTGTGACATGACTCCTGTGGAGGTCTCCAATTAGTTCACATGCGTATACAAGGTTGCATATAATTGCAACACATGCATAAATAGTGAGTCCCACATGTATACATAAGGCAAAATTAGGGTTAAAGCATGCATAAGTAGGGTCCACACATATTGAGATCCAATCGCACATACTTGAGGAAACAATAATAATAAAGATTTGGAAAATAAAATAAAAATTTATTTCCAAAAATAGTTCACCGGAAACAGGGGTGTTTTTCATCGAAAATAAGAATTGGTTCACAGGAAATATTAGTCTTATTTCTAGTGACCAAAACAGAGAGCAATTTGGGACCTTTTCTCTCACTGGAAGCAGGTCCAATGTTTCCGATGGGCTATTTCCGGTGGACCTAAAATCACTATAAAAGGGCTCGGGATTGGGGTTTAATTCACAAAATACTAATCTTACTCGTGGGGAAGGTGAGGAAACGGCCATGGAGAGTTTTCCAACTCATTCCCCACTTCCTTCTTGCTATTTCGCGATCGATCAACATCATCTACACATCTAAGGTACGTTTTCTTCCTTCTCTGACCTAGTTTTCAGATTTTCTTCTCTGTGAGCTTCATTTCAATCTCTTAAACTAGGTTTTGCTCTTTGAATCCTTAGGAATCATATTGCAAGCATGTCTAGACACCATGTACATACTCGTTGTGCTGTTGCACAAGAGGAATAAGTCGTTCCTGCTAAAGCACAGTACAACCCACTCTTATTCCGCTCTGTGGCTGAGCAAGAGTGATAGGAAAGCTTTGAGTACTGTAATGTGGACCCGAGAAAATATGTGAGGATAAGAGAATTCTGACAGTTCCGCCTCCGTCAATGCTTTGAGGCGATTGGGTGGTACCGCATCTTGAAACCCAATAAGAAGTACTACCCACGGTTGATGAGGCTATTCTACTCCAACCTCTAGTGCGTGAATAGAGGCACTGAAGAGATGCGGATCACCTCATACGCGAAGGGGGTCGAGATTTCTTTTGACATGAGGCAACTGGCCAACCTCCTGATGATTGACAACACAGGGGATTTAGTCTACTGCCCTCCTCGGACTCCAGTCTATGATTTCGAGAGACTAGATGTTCTTCAAGAGATAAACAACATGTTGACCAAGAATGCTCATGGATGGGAGCGCCCAACCAACTCTCCACTCCAAAGGTGGTCTGCTGAGCAGTTCAACTGACCGTTCTCCCCATCTGTGGGCACTATGATGACATATCCGTATTGCACGCCTATGTAACTTACTGCATTTATATGGGGGTGCAGATATATCTTCCCTACCTTCTGATGTGGACTATGGTAGCTCTGTCTGAGGGAAGGGGTCGTAGAGTTGGGAATTTATGCTATGGGAGGATACTGACAGACATCTTCCTTCACTTCAGGGTGAATTTGGAGGGTGAGGGGTGCTTGGGTGATGAGGTCATAGATTTCAACCAAGACTCACTAAGGTAGATGGCCCTAGACACGGATGAGGTATCACCTGCTGAGGAAGAGGATGAGTAGCCTATGGAGGTAGAGGGTGGCGGTGCCAGTGATATTGGCGACGGTGCTGGTGATGTTGGTGGAGGCAAAGAGAGGAGCTACTGGGGTTGGTGGTGTCCCACCACCTAACCCATAGGCTATGGGTTCCAGAGTAGCCTAAACTTCCCAGGGCACAAGGGGTGTGAGACCTTATCGTCTCAACGATGTTATAGCCCGCTTGGACACTACCACATCACTGTTGAGGAGCATGGATAGCCTCCGCGAGAGCATAGATAAGAACTATTGTCTTATGGACACTAGGGTGGCCTCCCTAGAGGCACATATGCAGGCTATGGTCTTCCATCTCGTCATACCGATGCCACCTCCAGGAACACATGGTCAGAACCAGGCTCAAGGCCAAGGACAACACTAGCAACAGCAGCATCGGCAAGAGTAGTGGCATGTTGCCACTATAGTTTTAGGATTTACTTTTAGTTTATGCTTTCTCTTAAGATTTCATGTTCTGGACTTTAGTTGAATTTTCTTTTCTGTCATTTGCTTCAATTGTTTGGGTTTCCTACACTTAGGCTAGTTAGGATTTCCAACTTTCAGTATTTTATTTTTATGAAAGTGTAAGCTTATGTAATCAGGTTCCTTATTTAATGAAATGACTTTAACACCTATGCTTGTCTCTTAATTGTGAAATTCTATAAATTGTTATCTGACATTTTTATTCAAATCCTAATTTTCCCAAGTAATGGTTTGGTTGAAATTGTGAGTTAAGGCAGAACTTTACGCTCTGATACCAAGCTGTCACACCCCACTTCCAGTAGACCCAATTTACCATTAGGAATACCGAAGGTGTGAGTAAGACACGTACATGTCTTACAAACCTACTAGGATCTCTGATAACAGTACCTTAACATTTCACAATTCACATCACAAACCAACTAAAAGCAGTGGAATCAGAGTATAATAGCGGAATCATCAATAAAATTGGGAAATGTCTAATGATAAAATATGATCCATAACCAAGTTATTTTGTTACAAACATCCATGACTTATAAATAATAAGTTCAAAAGTGTACCATCTACAAAATCATATCAAAATTACCAAAAATTTACCAAACACCTCATGGTGCCACGTATGCACAGAAATCATAAGTACAGTCCTGGCCATGCTCCTCCGCTTCCAGCATCCACCAGTTGCTCACTCTGTACTAGGGTATGGAGGAAAGAGAGTCACTAGCCATAGGTATGATCATACCTGCATCATCATCTAAAAAGTGTGTATACATGAGGTGAGCTTTCCAACTCGCTCAATGAGGGGTGGGGTTCAAGCACACCCAAGCAAAATAATCGCAGTAATAATTTATGATGCATGATAACAGAAATTAAACATATAGTCCATGATGCTCGTGATGCAATTCATTTATTTTATTATCCACCTAACAATACAACTAAGTCTAGTAAATGCTACTATGGCACATTAGGCTGTATCCCCCATCTCAGAACCACCATCGGCTACATAGGGATACAAACCCTAGCCATGAATAGAAGCTTGTTGGTCCCCGTATGTGTCTATGGGTCACTCAGTAAACCCCAGATAACTCCCTTCTGTCTATCATGGCACCGATACCAATCATGGCCACACCTAACAAGTTCCCACCTCCGGCAACAATCACATCGTACCATGGGTGTGGCATTCCTAAAAGGCACATCGAACATACCACAATGGGTTATCCAACACCTTAACCCCTGTTGGCAAGGGTTCGTAGCGTAGGGAGTGATACCTAACCACATATATGCTACATGCCTTCATAATGATACAGTTAGTATAAATTACACGATACCGGTAACACATCGGCCACAAAGTGTAATCCATCTCCAAGTACAATCACGAGTACACGATACCAATAACACATCGACCACAAAGTGTAACCCGTGGCCGTTTACCTAATCTAGCATGCATATAACAGTTGAGTATGAAGTACGTAATACCGGTGCCAATCGTTGGCCATGAAGCGTATCCATTTCCAAATGTAGTCCCGGAGCACATGATACCAGTAACATATCAGCCATAAAATGTAATCCACAACTACAACTAACTCTAATGTACATAATCAATGCATGAATGCAACACACATACGAAAATCATGGTACCGATACCACCTCGGCCACGCTGGATTCCATCTCATACATACTACAAATACACGGCGATCATGGTACCGGTATCACCTCGGCCACACCAGATCCCGTCATACATCTCCATAACAATTCATATCATAATCATAAAATGTAATATATGATTGAACATCATCATCATGTGAACAATATAATTAAATATAGAATTCTACATATGTGAGCAGTTCTATAATAATAAAACGATCACAAAAATAAAGCAACCATCGCTCACTTGGTTTATGCTCGTGTGTGTTAGGGTTTAAGTACGGCCACCGGTCGATCAACTCAATTTCAACTTCGGGGCACATGCACATCACTGTCCTAAACACAAAGGCAATCGTACATCAATACGTGTCAGAAACACCTGGAGGGATCCACATAGGTCACCCCCAAAGGGTACAGATAAGATCCATCAGTGACAGTAATGTCACCGAAAACACCCACCGGAAACAGACACTTCCATATCAGTGTTGTTTCCGATGGAGGTGGCAAAGAGCTCCTAGGGCTCAGGGGCTCACTAGAAACAGCTCACCAGAAGCAGGCCCAGTGTTTCCGGTGGCTTGCTTCCGGTGGCAGTATAGCACTACCCAGTGAATTGGGACTTTTCAGCTCGGGCCCGATCGTCAGGATTTGTTTCATGGAGTTTATAGGGGATGTTCCTAGAATCATTCTAAGCTAATAAAATCCAAATTCCACTAATCCATTTGGGAGATACATTGATCGAATGATCGAAACCCTAGTTGGTCATTTGGCCAATCTTGTTGTCGAAGTTCACCGGACTCAGTTTGAGCTCGGCAATTGCACTGGGGACATGAAATACGCCTTCCCCGAGCTCAACATGGTTTGTGGCCAGAGAAAAATCCTATACCTAGCTTAACCTAGGTCAACATAAAGAGAGAGTAGTAAAAGTGATTGCACTTACCTACGGCAGCGATTTCAGCAACTAGGCGGCAGCTGGCACCAAGGTAAGTCCTTTCCCCCTCTTCTTCTTCTTCTTCCTCTCCTCTTTCTCTCCTCTCCTACGTTGAGGACAAGTGAGAAATGAGGAAATAAATTCTCATTTCTAACTTATAAGTTAAGCTAGGCCTTAGGGTCCGTTTGGTTGAACCCTATTTGGTCCGATCGGGTTAATCTGATTTTCGGAGCATGAGGACCCATCTACTTAGGCCCATAAATTGTTCATATCATGTGGAAGGTGTGGAGGATGATTTGGAACCATCCAAGGTAGTCTACAATGTGAGTGGTAGGACCCACGGGCATCGAAACCCTGACAGCAGCCTATTTGGTCACCGAAAATAGTCATCGGATCCAGGCCCGGGTTGTTTCCGGTGGCTTATTTCAGGTGGTCAAGATAGCTTACTGTCTTGACTATTTGCTATCTACCAGCTGGCCTCACATAGGTAGTTGCCCTCGGCCATGCTCATAGTCTTCTGGTAATGTTGGTATATGCCAGGATTCATGTGTGGGGAGTCAGATCACTTACTGTCTGGGGTCGAAAGGTACAAATCCCCTCCAGTTGGACTTGCACGCAATGCACGAACATGTGGGGTCATCTCTTCCCCTTCGGCAATGGGCGGTTGTAAGCCAAAACTTGGCTATACTTCCAATCTTCGATCCGAGACCTATCACAATAGTTAAAATTAGACCGGGTCAGGGCACAGGTGTAACATATGTAGCTTCGCTTTTTTTATATGCCAACATAGACAGTGATGCCTGAGTTCTTTCATAAACTTTTTCCCTAAGAGTTTCAATAAAGATACCACGCTTCCAAAGGCGCAATGCCTATCTAGTTCCAAGGAAATCAGCTTTTATATCACTTTCCACACTTCATTTAAAATTGTGTATTTGTCAATTTATGTCAATCTAAAAAGAAGGTCTCAACTCTAAATCAAGAGTACAAGGACCCCACAGACTTACATATGGTCCAACACCATAAAGCAATAGTCTCTTATTTTTCAAAAGAGAGTCCCACCTCAAGACACAGGCTTGTTTCTTTTTTCTCAATAGTGTAAAATTTTTATGTGTTCAAGATGGGTACCTTAATCAAAATTATTACTTTCATACATTAAGCAACCGAATGGTATTATCATTAGGTAAAAGCCAAAGTAGGACTTATATCCTTAGCAAGCTCAAAAATAAAAGAAAAACAAACACAAACAAAGGGGGGAAAAGACAAAAACAAAAAAGAAACTGGTTTCCCTCCCCCACACTTAAGTCATGCAATATCTTCAATGCATGGAAAGAATTAAAAGTAAAGACAATGCAAGGGGGTCATACCTGATTAAATGTTAGTCATCAGTGTAAAGAGGTTCATGGAGATCCATGACCTCTTCACTAATAGAAGATGACAACTCAATGAAGGGCTTCAACTTATGGGTGATCCCGTATTTCTTCATGAGGGTCTCAAATAATCTAATGCAAAAATGCTTGCCCCTGTCAAAAATGTAATAAATGATCCTATTATCCATCCACCTTAGAATTTCTTTTTGAATGGCTTCCTTATGAATGGGTTAGCTCTTCTTCGGGGTTCCATTGAAGGTTTGGACCCCCCAATGAGATAAATATGGTGTTAAACAATAGAAGGCCTAATTCTTTTAACGTCAACCAGGGTCCATCCTATGGCTTCCTTATTTTCCTTTAGAAGCTCGATCAACTCCTTCTCCTGACTTGAAGTCAAATCAAAAGCAATGATGACTGGAAGAGTGTGATCCTTACCAAAGAAAGCATACTTAAGATTGGAGGGCAACTCCTTCAACTCAAGCTTAGGGGGTTCAACAATGGAAAGATTAGGCATTAAGGTAGATAAGGGTCTAATGGGCTCTACAGGTGGTTGGAGACTCCAAACCTCAGACATAATTCCATCATCAAATTCACCCAATTGTTCTATACACTCTTGAAATTCAAAATCAAAATCAATATCAAAATAAGTCTTAATGGAATCTAGAATTTCTTGGATCATATGAACTTCCTTCTCATGGGGATTTGGTTGCTTACCCAACCTAAAGACATTAAAATCCGTAAAAGTGTTGCCAAAAGAAAGTTTTATGGTACCATTCCTGCAATTGATTATGACATTACTGGTGGCAAGGAACGGCCTACCAAGAATGACTGAGATCTGGTCCTGAATGTTGGCAATTGGTTGGGTGTCTAAAACAATGAAAACAACAAGGAATAAAAATTCCCCAACTTTAAGTAAGACATCCTCAACCATCCCTTTTGGAATCTTAACAAACCTATCCGCCAACTGAAGAGTAGTTTCAGTGGCTTTCAATTCTCCCAATTCTAGTTGTTTATACACATGGTAAGGTAAAAGATTCACACTTGCACCAAGGTCAAGTAAGGCATACTCAATGTAGGTGTTACCTATGACACAAGCTATGGTAGGGCTCCCTGGATCCTTATACTTGGCGACTATAGGCTGAGTAATTATGGAACTAATGTTACCTACCAAGAATGCCTTTTTGGGCACACTAGTGATACGTTTGTGAGTACACAAATCTTTCAGGACCTTTGCATAGGCGAGGATCTGGGATATAGCATCCAAAAGAGGGCTATATTTTTGAAGACTTCTAAAATCTTGTCCATAGAAGTAGTCTTCTTTTTGTTTAGCAAGCGATTAGGAAAGGGGATAGGAGGAACATAGGGACTGTTAGGGTTTTTTCTCTTTTTCATAATCATTTTTTCTTTCCTCAACCAAATCATCTTTAGTTTTAGAAGAATTTTTAGGTTCATCAGATGAACCTGAAATAAGAGGCACACTTGTGTCCTCAACAGAAGGAGAGTTAATAGGCGTAATAGATGGGGAAGATTTAGGAACACTCTATTAGTTCTCTTGGCCACTCCTAAGGGCATAAATAGTATGACATTGGTTAGAGGGCCCTTATTGGGTCTAACCTTGTACTACATTCAATGGTGCATTAGTTGGTACTTGTGAACTAACAGGCTGATGCCTAAGGTTAGGATTTGGTTGACTAAGCAACATTCCTTTCTCCCTCTCATACAGAATTGAGACAACTTGGGTGAGTTCTCTTGTAAGATTTTGATGGCTTGTCATGAGGAGGGTCATATTCTTTTTCAAGTCATTCAATCTACTTGCCTCTCCAGTGTTGGTAAACCCAGGGGGATGCGGATAAGATGATAGTAGAGGGGGCCTAGGGAAACTAACCTGAGGTCCTATTTTTAGCCTAGGAAAAGTATTTGGGGCAAAAAAGGCTATTGAGGCCTTTGGGGTTCAAGTTAACCTTGACTATGGAAATTGGAAGGCCCTGCTTGGTTGCCATGGTTCTATGAGAAATTTGGGTGATTTTTCCACCCTTGTTGTAAGTGTTACTATATGGATTATTCTAATATAAGACGTTAACACTGTCATTAGAAGTGCCCCTAGAAGTGTTGGGTCATTCTTCTATAACATGTTTAGGGTACTAGCACCAATTGCACATCTTAACCATATTGATTGATTGTGGCTCTCTAGGAACAATAGCCTCAATCCTTTTGATTAGGCTATCCAAGTGGGCTTCCTCGGCTACTATCCCATCCACGAAATGTCATTTCCCTCCTATGGTTCTTTCACTTTTTTGGGTTGATTCCCACTCAAGGGTTTGTCAGCTAAGTCAAGTAAGAATTCCCATGCCTTTCCTTTATCTGTAAAGGATGTGAATCCCTCAGGGCACATAGACTCTATCATTTGTTTAGTTGGGTAATCAATGCCCTCATAAATTATTTGGCATAAATGCCATAAGTCTAGGCCATGGTGAGGGCATTCTTAGAGTAGATCCTTGAATCTCTCCATAAGTTTGGAAAAGGACTTACTAGGCTTTTGCCTAAACTGAAGGATATCACTTCTAAGCTTTTTAGTCTTGTGAGTTGGGAAAAACTTCTTGAGGAAAACAACTATGAATTTTTTCCATGTGGTCATGCAATTTTTGGGTAACCCATGCAACCACTTCTTAGCTTGGTCTTTCAATGCAAAGGAGATGAACCTAAACTTACCAGCATTATCAAAAAGCTATTGGATCTTAATTAGAACACATACGTCTTCAAATTCCCTTAGAAATAGGTATGCATCCTCAAAGGTAAGTCCATGGAAGTGGGGCAACATAGTGATGTGTTGGGAAACATGTGCACACTCCTTGCTATGTTTTTGTATTAACAAACAAACATACATCTTTAACTTGGTTTGATAAAATGTGATTAGCGTGAAGAAAGTGTAATTAGTTTGAAGAAACACTTAGAAGGTCGAATCAAGACATCAAGGTTTGAACTCATGCAAACATGACCTTGAAGCTTAAAGATATCAAGACTCAAGATTATAATGACATTCAAGACCCAAGATGAAGACCATAGGATAGAGAATATATTTTGTAATTTGCACACATATTGCATACGCACGCACCTCATGCATCATACTAGAATGACCCTTGGTGGTAGAGTGCAATATGCTCTAGTAAAACTCTATGAAAACAGATTAACCTGTCTCAAGGGTATTTTGGGCAATCTTAGAGTCAGTATCAAGAGATAAAATCTTCATAGAAGTTGTAGGAAATTGAAGTACGATTCCAACGCAACTAATCTCAAGTCAATCTAAGGTTGGACCGAAAAGTTATGGTCAAAAAACTGATAACTAGTCAGTATGACAGCATTCTGTCAAAAATAGTCTGTCATGTTGGCGGTCGACCGGTTGAAAGCCCCGGTTGACCGAAACTGTTCGAGACCATAGCTGGTCGACCGGCAGAAAGTCTCAATCGATCAGTGCCTCCCTGGAAAAACTCCAACGGTTAGTTTTTAACCTCAACTGCTCTTTCTGGTCGACCGACAACTGATGGCGATCGACCGGTGGTCCCAGAATACGACCGTTAGAGCCTGATTTCCTGCCTAAAATGCTTCACTAAGTTCACCTATAAATATCCAAACCGCTCTTAATTAAATATCAATTAAGAAAGAGCTTTAAGAGCATTATTGCAAGCATTCAAGATTTATTAAGATTATTCTATTCTACTTGAGTTGTTCGATTACACCAATCCCAACAAAAGGCTCAAGTCTCAATCAAGTCCTCCACTCTCTCCTGTGCATGTCAAAGCTATAAGAGAGGACTTTACAAAAGGTGCATCATTCATCTCTCATTCTCATCATTTGCACCACACTTGAGGTATTCCTCCTATTCCACTATTTCCTATTTATTTCTGCTTTTACAATTCTAGATTGTACTTAGGATTTTAAGGATTCTCTTATCCTAAAAAGAGGAAGGTGTCTCTCTACCTCCAAAAGATATTTTAAAGGCACCTCTCTACCTGTAAAGGGGATTTGTAATGATACTCTTATCCGTGAAAAAGATTGTAAAGGTTTTCTTCCCTACCTACCATACTGAAAGGGAGAACTAGTGGAATACCTTACAAGAGGATTCTTGTAGGGAGTGGACTAGACTCGGATTGAGTCGAACCACTATAAATCTTGTGTTGTGTGATTGTGCTTGTTTTATTTATTCCGCATTGTTTTAACTTGTAGTCACACTTGTGACCTATACATCGAAAAGAGTTAAATTCCACTAGTATAACCTATTCACCCCCTCTAGATTATTTCAATTGGGATCAGAGCGGGAGCTCAATATATAAGACTAATTTATCTTAAAGTGAGTCAAAGACCATGGCCACATTCCAAGGACCACCAGAAGGCATGAACGCCTTGAGACCCCTTTCTTTAATGGAGAGAAATTTTCCTTCTGGAAGTGCAGATTCAAAAACTTTGTGTTTGGCCACAACATTCTTGTATGGAGAGCCATAGAGAATGGACCATACACCATCACCAAAATAGTTGATGGAAAGATAATACCAAAAGATGAAGGGGAATGGACAACTGAAGACATCACTCTCATCCAGTACAACTTTCGTGCAATCACATTACTTCAGTGTGCCCTCAATAAACAAGAGTTCAACCGAGTCATAGCATGTGACACAGCTAAAGATATTTGGGATATGCTTCTTATCACATATGAAGGTACAGCAGAGGTAAAGGAAAGAAAAGTAGACCAACTCGTTTCTTATTACAAATCCTTCTTTATGAAAGAAAATGAGTCGATAACTTCTATGTTTACAAGATTTGTTGATATTGTGAACAGTCTCAAAGGTTTAGGCAAGACTTGTACTAACGCTAAAAAAGTCAGAAAAATCTTAAGAGCCTTACCTGCAGCTTGGAGACCTAAGAAAACATTAATAGAAGAAGCCAAAGACTTGACAAAAATCTCTTTTCACTACTTGCTTGGATCTCTACAAACTCATGAAGTAGATTTCAACGCCGACAAACCAAATCCTGAGAACAAAAGGAGAACCATAGCTTTAAAGTCAACTCAAACTATCGAAGAAGTAAGCAATGATGAAGAAGATGAAGAATTCGATATGGAAAAAGAAATTTCACTCATCACGAGGAAGTTCAATAAGTTCCTCAAAAAGAAAGGAAGATTTCAACACAAGAACAAATCCTACGGAGACAAATCTTATGGGGAAAAAGGTAAATCAAAAATTAAACCCAAGGAAATCTCTTCTAAAGATATAGTCTGTTTTGAGTGCAGAAAGCCTGGACACTTCAGAACCGAATGCCCAAATAAATCAAAGAAGAAAGCTTATGCAGCCACATGGGACTCAAGTGATGAAGAGGAGAAAAGTGAATTTGGAGAAGAAGTCACCAACCTCGCCTTGATGGCCATCGGAGATGAAGAACAAGAGGTATGTCAAACTCGACCTGAATTTTTAATAAGGGACTCTAACGAGGAGCTTCAAGAAGCCTTCGATGCCTTGTATGAAGAAAGTATCAAATTAGAGTTTGATAAAAATGAACTTGAGAAAGAGGTTGACACACTAAATAAGAGAGTGGAGGCAGTAACCTCAAAGGTAAGTGAACTGGAAGAAGAAAACTTCAAGTTGAACTCCACCCTTTGCATCTTTACCCAGGGGCAAAAGAACCTTGACAATCTTCTTGGATCTCAAAGGAAAGGTCCAAATGAAAGAGAAGGACTGGGTTACAATGGAAAAAATCCATCTAGAAATGAGAATCCAAGAAGGGGTGACCAAAGAAACCAACCATCCACCGCTTACATTAAATGTAGTTTTTGTAAAAAGACAGGACACTCCATAAACCAGTGTCACTCCAAGAAAAATAAGAAACCCAATTCTCAAACTGAGAGACCAAGAGTTATCCATGCCAACTACTACACGCCCCTAAGAAGGCAATATAGGTCTCAAGAAAACTCTAGGCCTATGCCTAGGTATAGAAAATCCCAACCTCAAAGAGAATACTCTATTGAGAGGCCCCAAAGACAATACCAAGGGTATAAGAACTATCCTCGGGAGACTTATAGACCACTAGGGAAATACCAAAACCAAGGACTCTATAGATTTCAAAGATACTATACTCCTCAAAGATCAAATGGATCTTATGAACATCAGAAGACTCAAAGAAACCAAAAGCCATCCCAAAGGCAGAACCAAAGACCTGAAAAGTACAAAACCATTTGGGTTCCAGTCGGAAAGTTTGACACTAACAATGATGGACCCATGAGATTATGGGACCAATGAACGATTAAATTTTTGTTATAGGTTTGCTTAAAGAATAAGGTGGAAGCTGAATGGATCATCGACAGTGGATGCTCCAAACACATGACATCCAACAAGAATCTATTCTCAAGCTTATGGGACTATGATGGAGGATGGGTCTCCTTTGGAGATGACAGCAAAGGAAAAATTGCTGGTATTGGAAAAATAAGACTTTGAGGTATTTCAATCTCAAACGTTTACTTTGTGAAAAATTTGAATTATAATCTCCTAAGTGTAAGTCAGTTATGTAGCATTGGATACAAAGTAGAATTCAATGTCTCCCATTGTTGCATTAAAGATGCAAATGATAATCTAATACTAAAAGGGTCTAGGAAAAACAACATCTATGTTTGTATGCTTGACGAAGCAAGTTCCTTGAATGCATGCTTGGTTTCTAACCATAGTGAGTCTTCATTATTGTAATATCCCGCTTCTTAAACCCGGTCTGATTTCGCGGTTGAACCGGTTTAACCATGCAGGAACCGAGCCAGAGGATGTTAGAGCGGGTTCCTTATGGGTTATGATGGCACGGGTGACCTTAAACACCGGCTGGCCTGACAAGTCCGAGCCAGTGCCAGAAGAGACGGGAGTGCCCAAACCGTGTACGTGCACCTACCATAAGGCTATGTACGGATAAAACAGGTATTATATCTATATTTTAAGATATATACGTTGGCTACAATGTATGCCTGGGGTGGGGTTTGAGCCGAGGTCCGAGCCCGGTCAAAATCCCAAGTTTTGACTCTCGGGTGGGTATGACAGGTGGGTACCCCACCCACCTGAGTGACCCATCCATCACTATTCACTTAAGTAGGAATAGTATATAAAGCTTTATGACTTCTTTTCTTTCCATTTATTACCCCCGTACGTTTGGTGAGAAAAGTAAAGAGAAAGAGAAAAAGGAAAGGGAAGAAGAAAGGAAGAGGAAGAAAGGGAGGATTTCAGTGGCGCCGAAGCTCGATCTTGCCATTCCGGTGCCGGGAGAGTAATCTTCAACTCGAGATCTACAGTTGGAGGTAAGAAAAGTTGGGTTTTATGAACATTCACCATAACCACGCTTTAAACCCTTGATTCGAGTATGGTTTCTCAAGATCTTGTAAACGCCCTTTGAAATGATGAATCTAAGGTTTAATAGATGATTTATGTGTTGATCTTGAAGGATTTGAAGAGATATTGACAAGGTAGAAGGAGCATTGTGAGTTGGAAGTGATTTGGAGGGTTTGAAGTCATTCTTGAGCAAAGAAGGTAAGATGGTTTCCCTCACTTGAATCTAACTTAAATCTAAGCTAGAACCATCCTATAGGACTCTAAAGGTGTGAAGAATGGGTTGAGAAAAGCCCTATTTGGGTCCCCAAGGAATGGAGGAAGTTGAGAAAAAAACTGGGGTTTTCCGCCAAAACCGGCGGGTAGGACCGGTGGGTAGACCACCCACCTGAGACACCCACCTGAGAGGACCAGAAGGGTTCTGGCCAAACTGGCGGGTAGGACCGGCGGGTCCTACCGGCGGGTCCATACCCGCCGGTCCCAAACCGGCGGGTAGGACCGGTGGGTAGACACCCACCTGAGTGACCCACCCGAGTGGCCAGAATGTGATTTTTAGGTCCGATCGAGCCCAAATCGGACGTGGGACCTTCTTTCGACGTTCTAAACACGATTTTGACGTCGGATTTCATTAATTTTGATTCTAAAATGGTGAAGTACTAACCCAGCTCAATTATGTTAGGTTCACCAAATCATACCCGATTCGCTCCGGATCTCGCCCGTACCGAACGAGACTTCGTGTACGCTACAAGTAAGTGGAGAGAGGACGTTTGGCCTTGTTTCAAGGCAATTGTTTGGCATTCATATAACTATATCTAATTTAGTCATGTCATCATGAATATGCTATATAGATTAGTCATTCCACTCATTGATGTGCATATATGCTATGTTTACTTTCAATTGCAAATTAAATGAGATGTTATATGTTGAATGTGGACATCATATTGCATAATGCATTGATAGATTAGATGCCGTGGTCGGCTTGGAAACGAATACATTGGTGGCCCGTGGTATGGGACACGGAGGCACTATGCAGTCGTACTGCATATAGGAGCATGCGGTATTAGGATTCTCACCATCCCGTGCTACGACCCTTCCCAACAGGGGTTGAGGTGTTGGGTTGCCATTTGGGGGGAAGCAAGGGTCGCGGTTGTCGGACACTGTGGCGGTTAGGCATTACGCCCGGCGAGTCGTGTAGGACAGCCGGCAACCCCGGTGGTATTTCAAGAGGGCCAATCGTACTGCTTTTAAATTGCTGGAGTCAGCACTGTCATTTAATTTATTTACATTTCTGTTGAGAGCCGATGGACGGCATTGTCTTTATTTTTTCCGAGTACTCATGGTGGGCCTTCTCCAACAGCCCTATGGGCGTATCGCGGGAGGGAGTTCGCGGCTCGTACCCGGAGTATACGCGCACTGTGGTTGTAGTAGCACTAAAGAAACCAAAGACTTAGTAATGTTGATTAGGTGTATGTGATCTAAAATGATTTGCATGGCATGTAGTGCATATGATGTGTTGTGATGTGTGGACTGTTGTGTGTGGTCCACCTCTCTACTTACTGAGCTAGTGAGCTCATTCCACGTGTGCACCCCTTTTTAGATGATTTTTCAGGTCATGCATCTGAGGAGCAGGGGGTGGGTCCCGCAGTCGAGTTTCCTGAAGAGGACTGGTGGACCCCTGATGAGTTTGAGCACGGCGTAGACTGCGCGTGTGAGAGCTGTGCTGCAGGACAGCAGTTCTGAGGCCGAGCTGAGCTCCAGCCTTGAGACCGAGCCGAGCTGTGTACTCTGATGATTTTGATAAATTCTTGTATATACTTGATATTTGAACTTCATTCTTTTTGTGTATATATCACGCCTTCGGGCCCAAATGTATATAATTATGGTATTATCATTGGGTATCAAGTATATGGGAATTATTTACAGGTAAACCTTAGTCTTCCGCTGATCTGATAAATTGATGTTAGTGTATGTATGCTGTGGTGGAATACAGTATCTGATGATCCTGGCAGGTTTGGGTTAACCGGTGTTAACTCGGTCACCGCTCCGGTTCAGGGTGAACGGGGTGTGACAAACGGTGGTATTAGAGCGTGATGCTCTGCTCCACTCACAGCATACCATTAGAATCCCGTAGACTCTATAATAGGAAAATGGGGTTGGGCTAAAGATAAAAGCTTAAAGATTAAAAGTCAAAGAAAGAAAGTATAAAATGGAGTTATATTATAAGCTGCATTCATGGCATGCGTGAGTGTAGATAAAAGGTAACTAGGATGGTACTATAACCTATAAAGTACTAATTTGACGAAATTTCGGCAGCATAACGGCGTAAAGTGGGATTTCTAAAAAAATTTTACACAAAACCTGATAAACAACAGATAATAATATAACAAAGAGCACAGATAGAAAAGTTACATCACCACAAAACCACTCAGGAATTCCACATATGAAAACATTATAATAGTCCAATATCCAAAGATATTTCATTCCATAAATAAAATTCAAGTTACATCGCAATTACAAGGAATGAGAATAAAGAAAGGTACAATGTCTACAAAAAGAGAAAAATGGATAAATAGCTGGGCGGGCAAGCTAAGCCTCACTGGTCGTCGTCATCGTCGTCGATGATCACCAAGTTCGCTGGAGGCCTGGAGTTAAAGTCGAAGCGGTGATCGTAATAATCTAACCTCGTGTTCACCAATCGTACCTCCCTCCGAAGCCGGTCATAATCTGCTGAGATGGCGGTGGCCCTGGTATCCAAGTCCTGACCCAACCTACGGAAGGAATCCTCCAAGGTGATCTGCCGGGAGGCAATCTCGTCCAGCCGCCTCAGTATCTGGATCTGGCCATCCTGCAAGGCCCGCATGGAGGTTGTCCTGTCCTCATAGTCGTAGTCACCACTCCCAGGTGGTGGGGCT
>NC_056568.1:4740754-4981930 GCF_013358625.1 Macadamia integrifolia | reverse complement strand
ATCGTTTAAAAACCGGCCTAGCCTGATTATTAAACATGTCAGGCCTAAGCCCGGCCTGTTTATAAACATGTAGTACACGGTGCAAGGTGTAAGCCCAATGAGCCTCCCGACCGGCCCAGCCTGTTTACAAGCCCAACTCAAATCGACATGTTTAGCCCAACCATTTATATGCATATTTGGATTTTTTTGGGATAGAATAGGGTATATATTGATTTTTTTTTTTTTTTTTTATGAATTATTGAATGTAATTAAGTGTAATGTCTTTTCACAATTGTTGGTGATTTAACAAAATAGATTAAAGTATCTTAAATCAAAGAAAAATAAATATTAATTAAGACTTTATTGGTACATTACCCCATTGGAGACACGATTACCGCGATTAGGAGAAGCTAGATTAATGCCCAGAACCCGACAAAGCCTGACATGAGACCAATTGAGACCAACTCATTTCTTAAATAGATAGATCATGGTCCGAGGACATAGGCCTGCAATGCCTGGATAGACCCGATCCAGACCAGCCTGGCCCGACATATTGACACCCCTAGCTAATACGTTTTCATTACTAATAGGTATCTACAGTGCTGGATATTATTTTGGTTGGTTAAGTTCCGAGAGCTTTGGGTTGGGCCGGCCCTTATGTTGGGCATAAGCATTTTTGGACTTTAATTTTTGCATTCATTTGGGCTAGGTTGGGCCTCCTTAGGATTGTGTTTCATTCGAGTCTGGGTTATAATTAATTTGAGTCCAGGCCTTAAATCTGTGGGCCTTGTGTCACACAAATATGGATTCTTTGAGCTACTATTGATAAATTCGATAATTTGGGCCATGGGCCGGGGGCTTGCATTTCAAAAATGAAGGGGTTTGAGTTCTTCTACTGGGCCTATCACGCCTCTTTAGGCTATCCAGGTCTTGGTTCATTTGGATCATTGCATCGACCCTGTACTGGGCTCTGCTTTGAATCCCGACCCATGGGCTGAGCCATTTGGGCTTACTTGGACATAGCTCTTAGATATTGATTTTAAATGGTTAAAAGTTGGGCTTGATCCTCATTTGGACCCCAAACCTTTTTTCTAATCCTGACCCCTTAGCCAGCATTGGGTTGGGTGTGACGGGAGCTTGGGCCCACATTTGGGCCCTTGAATGTATCAGTAGATAGGGCACCCAAAAGATGTGCTAAATTCTACAGCAATTGGGCTCCTAAGGCTCCATTTGGTTGCAAGGGAAATTAAAGAAAATGGAAGTGAAATTTTCTTACTTAAGAAAGAAAATTTTTAACGTCGGTTAACAAAAATAAATAAGGTAATGATTAAGTTTGAAAATTTTCACTTCCCTTGCAACCAAACATAACCTAAAGGACCCTTTCCAATAAATGAATCAAACCCCAAATAATTTCAAATCAACTCAACCCAACTCAATTCCCCAAAGCCCTAATAACCATATTAAATTGGGATTTTGCTGGCCCCAATCCAGCCCAAAGTGAACCTCAGAAAAATTGGCTTACTCAGTTTCCATTTCATAATTACCATAATTAGTGTGTTCAAGTGTAAGGTAGTTACGTTTTTTAGATAAATGTTTGCTAAATCTTATGCTTGGTGTAATTAGATTAAAATAATTTGTATGCGTAGCTTATCGTAGTTAAATTCTCATTCTATAAACTTTGTTAAGTGTAATTAGACTAGTCAATTTCAGCTAATTAATTAGAGTTGCATAGCCTTTTATTTCATTAATGTAATTAGATTTATCTTATAATCTTAGTGCTCACTAGTATAATGTCATCTTAGTTAATATAACATAATCATAGTATATTGCACACGCGCGCGCACACACACACACACACATTATTTAACATGCTACTTAGACAATGACATAGTATAACCTTGGTATGTATAACATAGTAGTATATATATTTAATGTAATTAGTATACAACTATTTAATTATTTAACTTAGGGTAGTTAATTAAATAATTAGTATAATATTTAATTAGTTAAAATCTTGACTCACTTGATCAAGTAGGATTTCATACTATGTTAAACATATCAGTTAGGTTCAATCACTAAGCACAATTAGAATAATTAGGTTTTCATAGTGCACTTAATTATATTTTAGGCATAGTTTTCATTAGATGTAATTAGATTAATTAGTCTTTGTGGGAAGTTAAGATGTGTCATATAAACCCCAAGGGGTTGGTCCAATGGTGATTTGATATGGGTCACGGCACCTCGGAAAGGGTCTGAACTGGGTTGGAGTCACCTTGGCAACGTCTTTAGGGCCACTCACAAATCTTGCTAGTAAGCCTGTCTAGTGATTTTGGGGTCAGCTAGACCCGGGGGAATAATCAAGGCGAAGGCTTGGAAACACTCGTTAGCAAAAAAAAAAAAAGTGTCACATAAACAAACTATGTGTAACAGAGATGATAATGTTGAAATGGATGTGGGAAATCTAAGAAGGATAAATTAAGGAATGACTTTATTAGAGCTAAAGCGGGAGTAGCTTTGATTCATGATAAGCTTAGAGAGAGTCATTTGAGGTGGCACGACCATGTCCAATTTGGATGACCCCGTACTGAGGAGTGACTTGATTCAAATTCAGGAGACCAAAAGAGTTATATAGGAAAAGTGAAGAGGAAAGGGCCTTGTATCTTGTATGACTTTAACAGAGTTGGTTTGAAAGCAAGGACCCACGTGGCCAACACCATTTAGTAGGGATAAGGTTATGTTGTTGTTGTAGATTAATTAGTCTGAATAATGCATTCGCTTAAAGTAATTAGCCTAGTATAGTTTTTTAATTAATTAACATAATCTTAATTAATCAAATGTTTTCATATAATTAGAATAAATAAGACCCCATAATTCACTTAAACTTTTAGGTTTAATAAACTAGTATCAATATGGTTGCATTATTTCATTAATTAAATCTTTAGGTGTTAATCCTCATTAAATTAGTTTAATCAATATAATGTGAAGTAACATAGCTTCGTATAATCTACATGTTTGGTTTAAGGTTAACACACTAGTCTTTTGTCTACTTACATACATAGTGTAGGGCTTTTGCCTTGTGAATAATATTAAGATTAGTTAGTAGGAGTGGTCTAAGCATATGGAGACCAGTCTTTGGCCAGGTGGAAGTACTGAGTGCCTAACACCTTCCCAGTCTGTAACCTGACACTTACCCAGCGATCTAGGCAGACCATAGCCATCCATTGGAATTATATATTATCTCTTGAAAAGAGGGAGACATTTGTGGGTCCAAGACTATAATCTAGGTGGTGACTCCTTTTATCCATTTATCCTTTTGTGACAGGAAAGGGTACCATAGTCCAAAGAACCTTAGGAGATCTCAATTCATAATTGATCCTTATCAGGTGTATGTGATTTTTTCCATATACCCAAATTCACGACTCCTTGTTGGAGGCTATTTTCTTTAAAGATTTGAGCCACATTAATATCCTTGATTTTCTTAACTCCTAAGCCCCTTCATCCAGAGTCCGGTGAATGTTCACATGAGTGAATTGGCACTTCCAGTTCACTTATGCTATATACTTGACACATTTCATCTGTTAACAGGATTGTTAAACGGTTAATTAACTTCTCAAATATTTTCAATACTTAAATAGAAAAAAAAATAAAAATAAAAATAAAAAAGGAATCCCAATAAAATGGACTTCTCCTTTGATTCCGTCTCCCTCTCTCTCTTTCCCTTCCTTCTTCTTCAACGCTCTTCTTTCTTCTTCGGCGTTCTCCCGTTCAAAATGGGAAAAAATCCCCATGCGAAACCAAAATCTACAACTTAAGCACTGAGCATAATGAAAAACCCTCTACATACATATTTAAATACATAAACAGTTCCAGAGAAAAAAAAGGATTGCAGGAGGAATAAACGAGAGAGATTTTTTCCCTCTTTGAATGGGAAAAAAGGATTGCAGGAAGAATAAACGATAGAGATTTTTTCATCTTGTTGGGATGTGTCGGCTTCGTGGTCTTCGTCAATTTCTTCTTCCAAGCTATCTTAAAGCATATGAGCTTTAGATCTCTTAGGTTCCTACCTACCTCAATTTCCAATGTTCCCTTCTTTCTTTCTTTCTTTCTTTCTTTCTTCTTTCGCTCATTCAATTTCCAATTTATGCTTTAGGTTAAAATTTAATTTAATGAATTGATTTCCACATAGGCCTGTGATGATCTTTTCTGTAGTTTGAGTAAAAATCAGGGTAATGGCTTGTTAGATGAAATAGAAGATAGATAGATAGATGATTCTGATGTCAGTGTTTGTTTATTTCGTTGAAGCTTTGCTGCATAGTAGAAGCTGTAGAAATACTGATGATGATGGAGGCTTGGAATTGAGAATTGTGAATACTGTTTTGGGCTTTTTTCCTGTACCAGCTCTATCGCAGGTAAACGGAAGAGATTTTTCCCTCCCTGAACAGGAGAGTGCTAAGGAAGAAGGAAGGAAGAGTGTCGAAGAAGAAGAAAGGGAGAGAGAGGGAGAGAGAGAGAGAGAGAGAGAGAGAGAGAAGACCGTTTTTATTGGGATTCTTATTTTTTTTTTTCTATTTAAGTATTGAAAATATTAGAAAAGTTAATTATCCATTTAAAAATTCTGTTAACAGATGAAACATGTCAAGCATATAGCATAAGTGAACTGAAAGTCCCAGTTCACTCACGTGAACATTCACCGGACGCCTTCATCCATAGGCTTACAGATTGAGCCCTAGAAAATATACTAGATTCTCCTCTCCATTCCAGGCCCTAACCAAAGAAAGCAAGAGAACATAGACTACAACTTAGTCATAACTAACTTAGGCAATTTGAAAAGTCCTGACAATAAATGTAACCACCCTGCAGGACAAGGGAGAGCACAACATAATTCTAATCATATTGATGAGGAGAGCACAATCATATTTCTTCAATTTCTCTAAGATCAAAGACACCTCCAACTGTCTAATAGGAAAATGAGTGTCAATGAACCCTATCACACTCATCAATCAGTCTTTGATTTGAGGAGGCACCCCTCGAAGAATTTATGGCTTCTTTGAAATGGTTGATGAGGAGAAGAGATAAGTTAAAAAAAAATGCAAGTGTGTCCATTACTATAGAAATAGAATTACGATCTGCCTTTAAGAAGATCATCAGATCGTCTGCAAATACTAAGTGAGATAACAACATATGTCTACAACAAGGCAAAAATTGGATTCTCTGGCCATTGACCAAACTTCCTGTATCTAAAAAGAACTTCCATAGCCTAGGCAAAGAGGTAGGGAAACATGGGGTCTCCTTGATAATTACCTCTTCCTCCAGTAAAGTACCCACTGGAGCTTCCATTGACCATACAGAGAACATAGTGGATACAATACATTACTTCAACCACTCAATGAATTGATTTGGGAATCCCATAGAGGTCATGCAATGAAACAAGTAATTCAATATGAAGGAATCAAAGTCCTTATGAGATCAATCTTCATAATGGTAGAGGGTGACAATTTTTTTTAACCCCCTAATCACATCATGATGAAGCTAGTTTTAATTGAATTGGGTCGAACTGGGTCTTGACTCGGTTAGTTTGTGAGTCACCCACTTAGGGTAATTATAGACTCACTAGGATTAAGAACCCTACCTGACTAGTTCTTTATAAATAAGAGGGTTTGACCAAAATGGTTTTTGACCTAATCTCAAGAGCTCTCTCTTCCTATTCTCGTTTGTCTCTCCCATTAAGAGCATGTGTCTCCAAGGATCTCTATTGCAATCCTTGGAGTTGGAGGATGGAGCATTGCTTGGCGAGATCGTTGCAATTCTTCTTTCGTCGCTATTCATGTGGATTGACGCGTGGTACAAGCCGATCTATTCCGCTGCGAGGAAAGCTACATTCAAATATAACCGTCCATGTGGCTCCTGGGTGTGGGTAAATGGAAAGGTCATGGGGGTAAGGCAATCTTTTGCATGATCAATGTTCCCATGCATCAGTGTAAGAGCCACAAGGACAGATAATGTTCTTTCTCCCATAAAGAAATACAACAATTATTATTTTTATGTGAGAAATGGAAAAGAAATTACAAAAGATGCATCAGAGAGTCATAATCTAGATTATATAAATTAGGGGAATTTACATCCACCACCCTTCGCGTTTGTCTTAATTACATAATCCCCCCTTGCATTTCATTTTTTACATTTAAACCCAAAAATCTGATGCCGTTACACTAATGTTATTTTGGAATGTAAAAAGACCTAACTATCCTCCTACCTATTTCACCCTTTTAAAACCTTTTAAAAAAATCCCCAAATCCCCTGTCTTAACTAATCCCCAAATCCCGTGCCCTAACTGTTACCCTCTCCAACGAAGGAGAGGTACACTTCGGCATGGTGGAATAGAGTCCGGCGAAGTCGATAGCCTCCGGTGAAAAGCAAGTTCTCTCCGACAAAGCAAAGGTATGCGGTATTTGGTTGGATTTTTGTCCCCATTTCCTGAAATGTGTGAGGTATCCTTAGTTCTTACTCTAAGAATCGCTGCATATATAAAGGGTTTTTTTTTTTTAATGGAAGTGTGGAAATTGTCTTAATATCTAAGAATCATGCAAATGTCATATGAATAGTGAAGACACATAGAATCACCTCTTTCTGTATAGTTAATAGAGAAGATTACTTAAGTGTTTATATTAGTTTTGTGATCTTACTTTCTTGCACAATTTAGGAAGAAATTTACCTGATGAAGAGACTTGAGAATGCAGTTGAAATGCATGCTGTTGAGGAAAAGGCTTTGTCTTCTTCAAAGTTTTTATTGATAATGCACTTGGGTTGGCTGTTGTTCTTGTTTTGTGTAGCATGAGAACCATTGGTGATGCACTTAAGATGATGTTTTTTACTGATAATGCACTTGGATCGCTACCTTATGGACCCTAACACTTTTTATCCAATGAATTACAATGCCTTAAAAGGTCCCATGATTTGGGTTTGGTCCCTAAAAACCCAATAATTGGAGGAAGACAGTAACCTATGAGTCTCCTATATGTAATTGAGAATATGACCTTTCTCATTCTTTGTGTTATTTATACAAACCAAAGCAATGCTTCAGGAAGAATGAAATTTGGAATGAGGAGATTACCTAATCAAGTTAGTTTCATGTGATTCTCCTACACTTAGGGTTGTAACAACAAAAGAAATTTATTTGGTTAATTCTAGATTGCTTATTGTTTACCTGATGCAAACCTCTTCTAAAAATTTACTTCTTCTAAACTCTAGGTGATTCAAACTATGTCAAGGAGGTATTATTTGTATGAATGGAATCATTTGGAAGCTAATTTTTTTTCCAATATATATTTTTCAAGTACACAATGTCATCAGCAAGTGTGAACGATAGCAACTGAGGTTCATCTTTGAAGTTCATGAATGTTGTATACTACTGTCAGAAGAGGGCTCTTGTTATAATATCTGAGAATGTTAATAGCAAGCACAGGTTGTACTATTGCTGCCCCAATGCACCTCATGGATGTGGATTCTTTTCTTGGTGTGACCTTGTAGAAGAACCAAGAGTGAATCATGTTACCAACAACAATATCAACCCAATTATTCACAAGATAGATGTTGGTGAGATAAGTCAAGAAAATCGATAAATGAAGGAAAAGATTCGTATCCTGAAGAAAATAATAAAGAAATTTGAGAAGTTTGTTAGGACACTACAGATTATAATAGTTTTGCTTGTGGTGGTCATTGTAGTCATGTTATGAGAAAATGAAGAATTAGGGAAGATGATATATAAGTTGTAATTCCCCTTTTTTTTGTTCCCTCTTTTTCCCTAACCATTGAAGGAGTACATTCTGGGTTTATATCAATGGTTTTATTATGTTAAACCTTGTATGTTTGTAATTGAGTATTTAGTTACTATAATCAAATGGGTATAGCTTCCATTCAAATGGGTTGCATTTCTTTTGAATTTGAGATCTTATAATGACCTATTAAGATTGGTCTACAACAGTAACCGGACATGCACTTTGATTTGAAAATGCGTCAACAACATCAGCATCACCTAATTGATGTAGAGCTTATTTCAAATGGGCAGTGATTCCCTTCAATATAGGACAATTTGGATTTAAGAAAAAAGGGGCAACATTTCGTTTGAATACGTGACATATCAAAACCTGTTAATGACTCCAAGTAACACCTAAATTCTTGAACAACATAAATATCATATAAATATCATGTCCAAAAAACCTGGTCAACCTGTCCCACACAAGTTCTTCTAACATCATATAAATATCATGTCCATAAACACTAACACATAAATATTACAAGGCAAAACTCCCTTTAAAGTTCTTTCATAACACATTAAAATCCAATCATCCCACGATCTAAAAAAAGAAAGGGAAAGAAATAGTAGCAACAACAACAACAACAACAACAACATCCATCTTCATACTTCTTCTTAGCCTGCTTTGCCTTCCATTTTGTGTACTTGGCAGCTTGCCTGGTCAAGGTTTTCTCTTGAGTTTTTAGCTTTACAGGCTGGGTAGATGTTTGTGACCTAGTCATCATCTAAGAGCTGGTGCCTCCATGTTGATTCTTATCCCTTTGCTTTCTCTACAGAAATCAGTAAAAAAACAATTCAACAGTGGAGCATGCAAATAAGTGAATAAATTTTCAGTTGTAAACTACTTGTGAGGAGTCATACCATTGTGCCTCTTGTTTTCTTATTGTTTGGTTGTTCTCCATCTCGAGGACATGTTCTCCTGTTGTGGCCTACTAGCTTGTAGATATCACATCTGACACTTGATGATTTCTTCCTGAACTCTGTAGCAGGTCCCTCATCGAATTCTCTTTTCCTGAGTTTATGAGGTCTACCGGGCCTCTTTTTAAGATGTGGATGCTGAACCAACCCATGAGAGTCATCAACTACTAAATCTGCCAATGTTGGGAGTGGTTGGATGAACTCACTATATGCTTGAAGGTATATGTTGACATTGTAGTATGGACTGCAGTAAGACTCCAATGACCCCCTAATGTGTATGATAACTGCTACTGCATGCTTACATGGCAACCTAGTACAATCCCACATCCTACAACCACATGTCTTCTCTATCACATTCACCATAACTCTCCCACTATGGATATCTACCACTTCAAATGCATGTATGTTACCGTGATACACAATACATTCCCTTGCCTTCTATTGGACATTATCTATATGTGTCTTCATATCAGGTGTGACCAAGCCACCAACTCAGTAGTTGCAACCCCTTTGATAGTTCATAAACATCCTTTTCATGATTTTCAGCCTTATCTCATCAATTACCAACGTAACAGGCTTGTCCCTAACATCTGATATCAAGTTGTTGAATGACTCGGTCATGTTGTTGGTGATTTGAGGACTCTTTGCATTAAAATCAAATGCATGCCTAGCCCATAATCTTGTAGAAACCTCCATCATCCAATTATATGCATCGTCACTAAACTCTTTGATACATTCAATTTCATGCTCAAACTGGAGGAGAGTAGTTGCTGATGCTACTGGCCAAAAGTGTTTCTTAAACAGTTGTCCTAAAATAATTGACATGAAGTTCTGGTACATGTCTCACACAATATCTCTAATGAGTATAAGGGAACACTTGTGTGATGACATCTGATAAACCCTACAAAATATAAACAATATATTAAAAGTCATTTAAATATGATGTTGAAGTATAGAGTAATGGCAGTTGCTATAAATTAATAACAAGTACCTTTTGCCTGTCTGACATAAAGGTTAGAGCAAACTCATCCGCGTAGGACTTCAAGGAAAAAAAACCAACTGTCTTTGCATTCAACCTCCACAATACCATATGCCACTGGGAACAATTCATTATTTCCATCAAATGAAATTGTTGACAGAAGGATGCCTCCATATCTACCCTTTAATTAGTAGCCATCCAGACCAATAAATGGTCTACAACCCTTCAAAAATCGAGTAATACAAGCTTTAAAGCTAACAAAAATTCTCTTGAACACCTTGTTATCTGACATGTCATGACTTTCTTCATACTATATCTTGAAAAACTACCTGACATCTTCTATAACACCAATTTACCATATGTAGGTAACAGAGCATAGGAACCCTTATGACTACCTTGTGTCATTTCCAATGCAATGATGCGTGTCTGATACACCTTCATCCAAGGGTGGTTAATCTTGTATGTTTCATGCAAGAAGGTAAGCATGGAGTCCACATTCAAAGATGGATCAGCATTAAGATGAGGAGCAAGTTTTTTTGTAATCAAAAGTGATGTAACGCTATTGAATTCTTTTGACAAAATACAAGCATGCTCTGGGTTGTATGACTGATCATAAATGTCTTTGCATCCTTAACCCCCTTCTTATCACCAACTGGTGATCTTCAGGTACAACCAAGTGGCTTGCATACTGCAGTAACCTTGATTTTTTCATTCTTAGGTTTCAATATATCAAAACCTTCTTAAATGGCAAACTGTTTAGAACAGTCTGAAAGTGATTCACATCATCATATGTATTTCCTACTTTCCTACGACAAGTGTTACTGTACCATCCTCAACATCATCATAACCATCATACTGTACTTGGATTGATATTCAACCAATTTAATTTTTTAACAAATCATCCTCTACATCACAATCCTCATTGAGGATGTCATCACTTTCAATTTCCTCATCCATAGATGCATCATTTTCATGTATCCAGTCTTCATCACTTGTAGAAAGATTCCGGGTATGAGTTGAATCATCTCCCAAATCATCAATATTACTATTTGTCCTTCCTCCCATAATAGAAGATACCTGAGGGACTTCTACTGATTCATCTAAACTGTCATTTACAATGGTAACCTCCCTTTCTTCTCTACTAGGGACTACATCAAGTATTCTGGTTGATCCATTTGTACTAGCAGAGCTGTTACTAACAGCCTTCAATCCACTTGTGCAAGCAACACTTGCACTAGTGGATCTCTGAGGTAAAGCAACAGCATTAGCATGAGCTTTGGCTTTACCCTTGCTAGGAGCATCAGCAGTAGCATCAGCAGTGGCACTATCATAATCATCACTTCCATCACTGGTAGCATTTGTATTAGATATACATATCCCTCCACCTCTTTTAATAGGATGTTTTTCCCTTCTCTTGCTATCTGATTCATTCTCCACATGTTGCTATCTCCTTTTCAATGTTCCTAAACTATAACCCATTGGTTGACCAACTGAAGATTGTGTCACATCTCTCACTCCCCTGTTACTTGTTTCTCTAAAAACAATATCACTTTGTACCTATCAATTGTCCACTTGTCCTTCTGATAACTAGGGTTATCTTCAAGGTCATACACTACAAGTTTGATGATATCTACCCCATCTAAACCAAATAGGCTTAACATGCTAGCATCATCCGTCACTTGCACATGCACCTTCGGAGAGATCTCACACCTGACTTTTAAAGTCAAATTACGGCCTTCCAGTACATGGTTAAAGACAAAATTGTATATGTCACAGACCATGTCTATATGAGAGTAATGGTCCAGATCAACAAATTTTATGTCAGTTCTCCCACACCAACTAAACTGAATAGGACATTGCACAACCATTGCTGAAAAAGTACCTATTAAAATGATCAGTAGTTATAAGTATCCAGAACAATAGTCATCAAATTACAAGAAGAGAAAGGGAAGGTAGAAGATTAAAAGAATATTAAAAATAGTAATTGATGCAAAATCAAAAGGTGTTGGGATGAAGATGTTCATGACACACACTATTTGGTCTTTTTCCTTATTCCTTTAAGTCTTTGGTTTTAGTTCATTTCACTCAACTGATTCAGTCAAATTTGAGTTGATTTCAGGCTAATTTCAATCATGTTTTATGTTGTTTTGATTTCGGGCTAATTTTAGTCAAATATGAGTCTTTGGTTTTGACAGCCCAAAACCTGAAAATCTCAACCTTCTACAATTAGGGTGGCTAGGACAGCCCAAATTTTGAGCCCCATACACAAACCAATGCACCTATATTTATATCAAATCCATGATTAAATAGAGTTGAAAACCAGTAAACAATGAGTGAATGCAACTGTTCTTGTAACCAAACAACCCTAAACATGCAATTATAGCCCATTCATTACAATATTTCGATACCATTCATTATGGTACTTCAATAGTTCAATAGTTCATTAAAATAGGAATAGAACATGCCATTTATTACAATATATTACAATACTTCAATAGTTCATCTGTTGCAACTCACAATAAAACTGACAAGTAAATAGAACATGCAATTACAGCCCAACCGGCTGTGGAAGTATTCATGAAGAGACATATACCCCACAAAAGGACTAGTATCATGCGAACAACCAAAGATGGAGAGTAAAAAAGAATTGTCGAAAACACAATTATTTTGAAAGATCCAAATGTAATGTCATCTTCTCTCCTTTCTCTTTAAAAAAGACCCCCTTCCCTCCTATGTCCTACTCTGTGATTAGTCCATGCTACTAGTTTACTAAAAACTAGTGGCATGCCCAACCTTAAGCCTTTATTAAACTTAAACTAAGAACCATATGAAAAGCATTTTGTCTCAATCTATGGTTGAGATAGAGAGAAAATGCAGAGCTTTTATAATTGCATATCATAACTAAAACAAAAATAGAAATCAGAAGAAAATTAGATAAAAACTAGAGATCACAATTTAATTGCAGAGAGGAGACTCGTCGATTTCGTCGTCTGCCAATGCCAGGAATCACAGATGGACAGAGATTCAACCACCCTTGCCAACCAACGCCGGAACAATCCTAAGAAAAAATGCAACACTGTTTCATCGGGAATCACAGCCACTCTTTCGCCGGAACTACCTACGGTCAGCATTGTGTCATCGCTGAAACAACTAGTCTTTGCCGGAGTCTATTCCTACGGAATGGCAGAGAGGAATCAGAGACTGGTTTTAAACCCTAGCCCCAAATAGATTTCCTTTCATAGGTTGAAGGGTAAATAGAAGGGTATTATGGGGATTTAAAAAAATTGGTTCAAGTTAACAGGAAAAAACTCAAATTAGTGTAACGACGTCAGATTTTTGGGTTTAAATGTAAAAAACGAAACGTGAGGGGGGATTATGTAATTAGGACAAACGCGAGGGGTGGTGGATGTAAATTCCCTATAAATTATAGTTAATGTGCCTAGTCATCGCACTAAGGGCTATCTTGGCAAAAAAAAAAAAACATTCAGGGGTTTGAGCGTGAGAGAAAGGTTACTTATAGTATTATAGACATCCAATAATTGAGGAAATGTGCTCAAAGGCCATGAAATAGTTTTTAGGCCAGTTAGTAGTCTATAAGATCTTCTAAATTAGATCACATCTCCTTAATCCTCAATCCCTTCAGCTGTGCTTCTTTGACTCTGCTAAGGAAACCCCTGGTTGCTGCCTCAATAGAACCCCCTTTCATCAAGTAATCAGTCATGAATGAGAGACATTCCCCCTTATGGAGAAGATAGGTTGCCCAACCACTCATTTTGAGATTCAAATTCTTAATCAAAACATAAATCATTAAGATAAAATTAAATTTTGGAAACAGAATTGAAGATGGGGGGAGAAGAAGGTTGTATCTGAAAAGTTGTATGTAATTGATGTTTCTTAAAATCAATGTGGTTATACCATCAAAATGCTGGGGTGAGGATTTTTTATGGATTAAGATTTTCATGTTTAAAAATAAGTTTGTTCCAGTGATCCCAAATAAAGTAGCAAAGAATGATTAGTATGATAATACAATGAAATACAACAATTGTTTGTTTACCCATAATTGATTCTATCATCACCATTGCTATTTTTTGTACTAATATATAGCGAAAAATATTTCCATTTAGAAATATATAAATATATATATATATTTTGTAAAAAGTTTTATTTTGAAATTGACTATTGTTTAAGATGAGGAATTTTTGTTGTTGTTGTTGTTGTTGTAAAAGACAATATATGAATGTAGACCAAAAAATTAAAATAATCAAAGCTATATCTTTTTTTGATAGAATAAAAATAGTATTTATGTTTTTGGTAAATGTAGAATCTGTCTGGGTTTCACCAAAAAAATAGTATCTATCTAGGAATGAGGCTCAATAGGTACCCATAAGTTAGACTTGGGGTGTCAAAATGGAGGTCAAACCGAAAAATAAACACCGACCAGACTAAACTGTTTATTGGTTCTATTTCATTTCTTGAAAAACTCTTGATTCAGTTTAAGTTTGAACCAATTGGACTGGTATGATCAATTGAAACTGACTAATGGTATGAAGTGGAAAAGATGATATTTCTATAATATTTTTTATATATGTGTTGTGTTAGGAAATTGCATTTAGGCAGTCTTTGTAAACACGAGAGAGTTAGCATTGGACTGATCCGGCAAGGGACTCTCCGATGCGTAAGTCAGATTCTTCACAAACAGATAGTTCCAATGAGAATGGAAAACGATCGATCCCTTAGAGAGAGGTTTACCTAGATTTTTATGGCTGAAGATGACGGCTATTGGTTGAAAGTCCCACTTTGGTAGTTTTATGCCATAGGTAGGAGTCCAAGTCTAGTAGGAATTGTAGTAGGAAAGTGAATATCATAGACATCGCCGTTATGAGAACTCCTCGTAATGGCCATATCCCAGAGAATATGTGAGATTCCCTTCCTTCGAGGGAAGATTCAATGTTCTAGTGAGTGTCACACCCCGCCTCTGCTCACCTAAAGGCTGGTGACATGGGCACACACATGTGTCCACAATCCATCCAAGATCCACTATGCAGTACTTTAAGTTCATAAAGTTATGAAATGTATCTAAGATTACATATATGATAATAATCAAAATATACTCAATTGGTGATGTCTAGTAATATTTATCATATTTACCAAAAGAGTTTTCATAGCATAAATCATAATTATAGTTATGCAACTAGGGACAAGTAAAACAAAAGAATAAAAAAGGAAGATGATCCTCCCATCCTCATCGTGCTCCAAATGCACAATCGTCACATACGCATCCCCCCTCGTGCGTACCTAGCTCCTCATCCCAGAGGTCACCTCCAAAGAGAGTTGGCTCCTCAACCCCAAACTCTGGATGGTTACCTGAATCCACATCTAAAAAGGGTGCAACAATGGAGGTGAGCTTCCATAAAGCCTAGTGAGGGGTACACACAAACATTCACAATCATTCATGCAATGCAAAAAATATAAATGCCCAACCAAACCAAATGAATGCAATTAGATGGATGCAATATCATGATCTGGTTGTTAGCAAACATTTTTTAGCAACCAATTCTAAGTCTAAAATGGGTATTAGTGCTACTACAGCATAGGGGATATCCCTAGTCTCAAATAATCCATCAGTCACCCAATAATATATGCTAGTTGCGAGTTAGGAGCCTGCAGGTTCCAGTCCAGAGAAACCCCTTCAGTCCCGCAAGCCTCTAATGAATAATCCCACCTTATAGCCATGGTCCCGATCAGGAGAACCCCTTTGGTCACCCGTACTATGGGATAACCAGTACCTCACCCCTATTGGAAAGGGGTGTAGCACCCAGGTTGTGTTTCCTAACCCAATGTGATCTAACATGATTGAGTCACATCATAAACAAACTCACACAGCCCGTGGGCATACAGTGTCGGAAACAACCTTTGGCCACCCTGTACTCCACACTCATACACCATGGGTATGCCGTGCCGATCCAAAGAACCCCTTTGATCACCCTGCACCCTAATCACACACACACACACATGCACATTCACAATTCATATCATCATACCACATCATCATTCACCACTAGAAATAAGGTTATAATATGCAAAAATGACATGATAATCCACATATACATCATGATATAAACATTCCATAAGATCACACAGATCCGCTCACCTCGAGTCTTAGGTGATGACAGATAGCCGATGGCCTCATGCCGCATTGTCCCATTGCTTCTTGGTTCTACTCCTAAGATACATAAGGTTTTTGAGTAAATTAGTCATTTATAGGAAAGTGGGACCTTAGGGTACATGTTCTAGTTCATTTTCTATTTTCCTTTTTTTTGAATCGTTTTTAAGTTGGGGGTTATATGATTATAAGGCTAATTTATATGTGGAGGATGTCTACCCGCATCAATTAACTTAGATTTAGTATGCTTAGTAGGTTAGTTAAGCTAGGTTACACAATATACCCAAATTCTCAAAGTTCAAGTCTAGATTAGCTAAAATTTAGGAAATTTGGTTGAGGGTTTATGTGGTGACCACCAATGGCTTACGTGGTCACCCTAATCCACTATACATGTATTTAATTTCATTTTCCCCAACCCAATTTAGGTTTTGAATGGTTGGTTATAAAAGATTTGGGCAAAAACCATTATTCTAGGGTTTAGTTGCCCAAATTGAGGTTTCTAGATGGGGTTTTCATAGGGATGAGTCATAGACTTGGATTGAACTCTTGATCTTGCTAAGGCAAGTTTCCTACTCCAAATCCCCATCCCAATTTATAGATTTAGTGAGTGGGGAGCTGATATTTTGTTGCGGTGGTCTCCATTAGCTTTAATGGAGAGTGGAAAAGATAGAGAGAGCAAGATAGATGGCTATCTAGAAGGTAGAGAAAGAGAGATGACTTACCTTTAACAGGAAGGTGCTCACCTTGCTCTTCTCCTTCTCCTTCTTCTTCTTCTCCTTTCTCCCTTCTATTGTTTTCACTTTGGTAGGTGGAGAAGTGAATGGCAAAGGTTTCTATTTATAGCCACTTAAATTAACTAAGGACTGTTTGGGAGAATAATGGGTTTTTACCTATTATTAGGTTAATCCATCATTTGGCACTAACGGGCCCACCGCAGGGTGTCTCGATACTTTAATCCATCCCTTAGTAGATTATACTAATTGATGGAGGTGATTTGAGGTGTACGGGTGCAAGGGCCTGGGCCACAGAGTCAAATAACCAGATTTTGGCCTGTATACTCACCAAAAGGTGTTCATCGCCCAAGGCTGAATTGGTCCCCTTTTGTGTGGAAATGGATCCTTAAGTTGAGTGGGGTCCTCCCAAGGTGTTTTTAATGTGTGGGCCCCACCTCTTGGTACATTTTATTATTAAAGATCGAGAATTTTCCCCGTGAGGTGTGAGGGCTTGGATTGACCTTCTTTTCCTTGTCTGGAACCCCTTCCAATTATTGAGGCATGAGTAGCAGGTGCAAGTGGGGTCGTCCTTCCCTTCCCGATAAAAGACAGCCTCTACCCAGTACTCATTGGTACTGGTGTCCTCTGGTGCCTCATTTGTATATTAAAATAAAAAAATTTTAGGGCACGGGTATAATGTCCCCTCTCCTTACAAGAAATTTCAGCCCCAAAATTTCACGTACCTGGTAATCCGAACAATTAAGGATATTTCTCTTTTATTTCATCCTGATGTTCCCAAGACGCTTATTATTTGGAGTGATTTCTCCACTTGATCAGTACATAAGAAACAGTTCGATTCCGGAGAATGTGGTCTCTTCGGTCAATGATCTCTTTCGGCTGTTCCACTTACCTCCAAACAGTGTCAAGCTCCAAGGGTACATGTGTCAAAAATATGAGCTGGATTAGGAATTTAATTCTTGAGCATGGAAATATGAAATACATTATGGGCTCCTTCTAATTCGGGTGGCATAGCAACTCGGTAAGCTACTACTCTGACTCAACCCAATGTCTCATAAGGTCCCATGTATCGAGGACTTAGATTTTCCTTCTTGTTGAACCTCTTCACTCCTCTAATTGGTGAGACTTTCAAAAAAAATTTATCACCCACCTCAAACTTGAGGTGCTTCCATCTAACATTAGTATAGCTTTTCTGTTTTGATTGAGCTGCCTTGATCCTTTCCCTGATTAGATCCACTTTGTCACAAGTAGCCTGGATTAGTTCTGGGCCTAGGATCCTTCTTTCTCCAACTTCATCCCAATATAAGAGTGTTCTGCATTTCTTACCATACTGGGCTTTATAGGGTGCCATACCTATAGTAGCCTAGTAGCTATTGTTGTAGGAGAACTTTATGAGTGACAAGTGCTCATCCTAACTATAGCTCATGTCCAGCACACAAGCCCATAACATATCTTCTAGTGTTTGTATGGTCCTCTCTGACTGCCCATCTGTCTGTGGATGAAATGCTGTACTAAAGTCCAGTTGTGTCCCCATTGCCTTCGGTGAACACTTTTAGAATTTAGAGGTAAATCTAGAATCACGGTCAGAGACAATACTAACTGGCACCCCAAGTAGTTGGGCAATATTATCAACATATAACCGATCCAACTTCTCCATGGGATGAGTAATTTTCATAGGAATAAAGTGGGCCACTTTGGTCAGTCGGTCTATGATTACCCAGATTGTATCATTCCCCTTTTGAGTATGTGGTAGTCCTGTGACAAAGTCCATGGTGATATGTTCCCACTTCCATTCTGTTACGGGAAGGGGCTGTAACTGTAGATACCCAATTTTGTCACCCTCCCCCAGCTATGATGACTTATGGATCTTGGACATGACTTCTCGCTTCCGATCTATAGAGATGACAATTAACTGAGGTAACCCAACCAAGGAGCATTCCATACTCACCCAAAAACCCTTAAAAATCCCATGCGAGAGAAAAGAAGGGTCCAATCATGATTTTTCATATACGAAGGAATTCGATCCAAAGTGACCTTATGGATGCATAATACTCAGAATTACGATTTTAATGATATATGGCATGTTAAAATTGGACCATCGAATCTCTCTTAATCATTCCCAGAAGTTATTCCATGAACACCCAAACCCCGCCCATATGAGCACCCATGCCTTGCCTTGAGTGCCTTGACTCAGCCTATGCGAGCACCCACACCTTGCCTTGAGTGCCCAAACCCCACCCATGCGAGCACCCATACCTTGCCTTGAGTGCCCAAACCCTACCCATGCGAGCCCCCATGCCTTACCTTGTACCCCTACCCACACCCTGCATATGCCCGACCAAGCCTAACGTGCACCTGACCAAGCCCCGCGTATACCCAACCAAGCCTTGGGCATACCTGACCAAGCCCCATGTATACCCGATCGAGTTCCAGCACCCATACCCGAGTTCCAGCACCCAAGCTAGAGTTCAAGCACCCATGTCGGAGTTTCAGCACCCATACTAGAGCCCCAGTACCGATGCTGGAGCCCCAACACCCCTGCTGAAGCTCAAGTACCTCTGTTGAAGCTCCCGTACCCCCACTGAAACCTCCAACACCCTGTCGAAACCTCTAACACCCCCGTCGACGATTGAAATCCCCCTTCCAGTGATTGATTTAGAGAAGGAATTCCCTCTTCACCCGCCTGTGTACCCTACACTGCCCCATTAGCGTACCCTATACCACAACCTCCCATTGGTCCAAAAATGAATCTTTTTACCTTACTAGCCCAAAAAATTTACCTTTCCCCCCATTGGCTAAAGAAAATTACCCTCCACCCCTTTGGTCCAAAATTTTCTACTTTCACCCCATTGGTTTAGAGAAATTACTTTTTATCCCCATTAGTTAAGGAATTTTCTCTCTCCTCCTTCTTGGTCTAAAAATTTTATAAATACCCCCACCCTTTGGTTTGACACACCACAACAACCCCACAACAAGAAGTCTCCTAGTGAGCATCCCATAGTACTGAAGCTCTACCCTCTCTCCTCCCCTTTCCCCCTTGAGGTTTTTCAAGTCTTCGGGGAGATCTTCATAAGATCTGAAGTGTTCTTCAGGCCTTCGAAACTCTTCAATCTCTTGCCTTCTTTGAGTGAGATTTGTGTAGGAAAAGTTTCCCCTTAGTCTCCCAACCCCCCTTTTGAGGTTCTTGAAGTCTTCGGGGGCATCTTCATAAAGATCCTTCGAATCTTTGAAGTGTTCTTCAGGCCTTCAAAGTTCTTCAACCATTTAGGTTTCAGCCCATTCCTAGTGGAAGTTCTACCTAAGTGCCACCTACACCTAACCCTCCCATTGCCTATCCCCAACGAAAGCTTTGCCCGAGTGCCACCTTAGCATAGCCTTCACATTTGCTATCCCTAGTGAAAGTTTTACCCAAGTGCCACCTCAGCCTAGCCCCCCCATTGCCTATCCCTAGCGGAAGCTCTGCTCGAGTTCCACCTCAGCCTAGCCCTCCTATAGTCTATCCCAAGCGAAAGCTCTACAGAAGTGCCACCTCAGCCAAAATCTAAAAGTAACTATTCCTAGCCAGAACTCTGTCGGAATATCATCATAGTCAGAATCTCTCAAAAAAGAAAGTTAGAGGTCAAGACCATCTTCCCCTGAGTTGGGAGAATAAAAAAGAAAGTTCGTATCGACATCACTAGGGGGTCCACCCCTTTTGACCCGAAACAAGGGTCAAACTCAAGTATAATTTTTCTGCAGAATTAATATAATGTAGACTTTATATTGACCTTGTTTTAGTGTACATAGTTATTTAAATTTAGTCAATGTATATATGTATGATAACTTAGCCATACATACGGAATAGGAATAATTATGGAAAATGTTCGTTCTTAAGTATCTAGTAGGATGACCAGTTGAACTGGGTAGATTGGATGCATAACACCTTTCCAATTCTATAACCTAACACTACCCTAATTCTCTGGAGCAGACCAACTTTCGGGCCCTTTTCTCAGAAATTGGGCCCACCCCTGGTCCTAGGCCCATAATCCTAAGTGGCGACTCCAAACCCTTTTGCATGATCCTAATCCCCTTATTGGACCATCATCGAATCCTTATCTTAAATGATGAACTTTACACTCCTACGAAATAGGCCTCCATGTATCTCCAAGTAGCGATGTGGCAGTGTGAGGCCCGCAGGTAAGCTCACACAACACACCCCTTCCTCATGAAAGAGAAAGAGAAAAGAGAGGACGGAATGAACACAAGTCCTTTTCCCCCTCCCAAAAAGGGAGGGAAGAGAGATCTCATCTTTCGGCCACTACCTTCATAGTGGCGACTCTGCTGGGGATAATGTCAAGCTTTCGACTCTAGATGCTATCATTAAATGCAAGAAAATTTTACACCACAATTGTTTGAAAACGTGTTTGGCTAACCCCATGTTTGTAATTGTATTCGCTAACCACATCATGCATCGTGCTCGAAGTGAAATCATTTGACAAGGGACTCTCTGTTCTATCCGCACCCTCAGGGAGGTTAGTGCATGTCAAGGAGAGTACTCTGAAAGATAGTTGTAGCCGCTTCCTGTACAAGAGTGTGGGGTATTATTAAATGGCTAGGATTTTCATAACTGTGCCAGTACTATTGGGGAGTTCTGTGCACTTTATGACATTCTGAGATCGAATAATGATACTCCTACATTACACTTTTGCACATAATCACTCATGGTTCCACCACCCCGTGGTCAATTGCTTAACGTCGTGTGTAGTCATGAGTAATGGGTAAGAAAGTCACCCCTTGATCTCGTACCCACGGGTATATCAAAAGGATCACGTACCTTGCGTATATAGATCCTGTCAAGAAAACCTTCTCGGTTCTATTGCATCCACCGCATGCTTGCATCATGTAGGAAATATATGGAGAACACTAGGAATGCCACAACTTGATCTGTAGAATTTGTTTGTAGTCTTGAAGAGAAATTTTCCTATGATACATTCTAGTCATAAAGAAATGCTCTCTTAAGTGGGTTTCAAATAAAAGGTGTCCTTCCTCCTTAGAAATGAAATGTGGATGATTTGGCATATGCGATCTGGGCTGATTTCTGTCATAGTCCTGCAAAATACCGAAATATCTAAAAGACATAAGGAAACTAGGAGGAAGGTCACCTAGTGGGGTAAGATTAAGGAAATCATAACTTTATTGGCAGAGAATGTATCAATAGGGGTATTTTGGTCAAGCCATTTGTATGTATCTCCCACTTATGGCATTGAGTGGACTAAGGGCATCAACCTGTACCCACTCCCTTTCATTAAGTGGACTAACTTTGGATGGATCATTAGTTGTTAATCTAGTGAATAAGTGAACAAGGGGTTGGGGATACAAGAATCCTAAAATAAACCATTTTTGGTTCAGGCACATTTCCACACCTCAAGTATTCTCCATGGTCCATTTGGACGTGTTAGGATAATCAGTTGACTCGCTTAAGTCTAGTGTCACCTCCATCATCTATTCGAGATTGTCTTTCTCTAAGTGATCACAAATCAGTGCACTTAGATCCACCCAACATGGAAACACCAGAACAAGCATGGGTCTACCCAATAGAGACGTTACAAGCTAAAATTACTGAAGTCAAGAATGGATTAGCTCAAGTGTTGCACTTGTTATGGAACCTACCTAGGACTGATCTTGGGGCTGACACAACTCCTCCTCCAGCAGAGCCAGAACCAATTAAGCCTAAAAGTCATCAAGGAACTTCCTCTAGGTATCCCCCTCTGGCTGTAATTAATGATGAAGAAGAGGAATTTGTGGCATATGTTCAAAAAGAACCTCCAAAGACAGAGAGGGAAAGGAAAATGAGAGAAAAATTGGAGAAGCTTGAGGATATGATCTGAGCAAGGAAAAGTCAGGAGATTTAAACAGTATATTCTGATGAGATGAGCTTCTTTTCAAGGGCAAGAATCCTTGAAAAGATCAAGTGTCAAACCGATATATTTGACGGGTCAGAGGATCCTAAGGCTCGTTTGGTGATATTCCTCAGTATCATGAAGATATGACAACTTGCTAACAATCAGATGATGCAGGTATTCATGTCAACATTATTAGGACTGGGACTAAGGTGGCTCACGCAATTGAAATCCACACAAACATAGGAATGGGCGGTAGTGGTGAAAGCCTTCACTAAGCAGTACTCATACAACACCAAAGTGGTCGTGAAGCATCGAGAACTTGAAATGTTGAGACAGTACCCCCAAAGAAGGATTCACCGCCTTCTTAATGAGGTTTAGAAACAAGGCCACCAAGATGACAGACTGAACTTCTGAAGCAGAATAAGTAGAAATATTGATTGAAAATTTTTCTAAGCCTTATTATGATGTTCTCTACTACCAACAGCTGTATACTTTTGATGCCTTGATAGCCACCGATACACGTGTGGAAAACAAAATCCTAAGGAATCCCCAGTATCAAGGGTCCTCCTAAGATGTGGGAAAGAACACCAGAGTTGGACGAGGAAAGGGCCCCAAAACCAATGTGATAGGCATGGTCCAACAGTCAGTATCACCTATCACCTCTTCACAACCTTTTGTGATATAAGCAGATGCTCCTGTTTAGAAGGCTCATCGGCCAAGGAGACAATTCACAGATTTAGGAATGTCCTTGGCAACAGTGTATGAGAAGCTAAAGAGACAAAGATTGCTAGGGACAGTGACTCCAAGGGTAATCAACAACCCTCCCCAACCTTGGTAAAGGAACCATGAATATTATGCTTACCACACTCAAAATGGGCATACCACTAAAAGATGCCTAGCTTTACAGCATGCAATTCAAGATTTAGTAGACAATGGGACCATTGAAGTCGAGGCCAAAGAGCCTCCCTGTCACACCCCGTTCACACTGAACCGGAGTGGTGCCCGAGTTAACACCGGTTAACCCAAACTTGTCAGGATCATCAGATACTGTATTCCACCACAGCATACGCACAACTAATATAAGTTCATCAAATCAGCGGAAGTCTAAGTTTTACCTGTGAATAAATCCCATATACTTGATACCCGAATTGTGATACAATAATTATATACATGTGGGCCCGAAGGCATGATAATTACACAATAAAAGTACAACTCATATATCAAGTATATACAGGAAATCATCAAAACAATCAGAGCACACAGCTCGGCTCGGTATCAGAAGTGGAGCTTAGCACGACCTCAAAGGTGGAGCTTAGCTCGGCCTCAGAACTGCTGTCTCGCAGCACAACTCTCGCACGAGTAGTCGGCGCCGTGCTCTAACTCCTCAGGGGTCCACCAGTCCTCTTCAGGAAACTCGACTGTGGGACCCACCCCATGCTCCTCAGATTTATGACCTGCAAAATCATCTAAAAAGGGGTGTACACGTGGGATGAGCTCATTAGCTCAGTAAGTAGAAAGATGGACCACACCGCAGTCCACACATCACAACACATCATATGCACTACATGCCATGCTATACATTTTAAATCACATCCACCTAGGAAACATTACTAAGTCCTTGGTTTTAGTGCTACTACAACCACAGTGCGCGTATAGTCCGGGTACGAGCCGCGAACTCCCTCACGCGATACGCCCATAGGGCTGTCGGAGAAGGCCCACCGTGAGTACTCGAAAAAGTAAAGACAATGCCGTCCACAGGCTCTCAACAGAAATGTAAATGACTGAAATAAAGGTGCTGACTCCAGCAATTTAAAAATAGTACGATTGGCCCTCTTGAATGTACCACCGGGGTTGCCGACTGTCCTACATGACTCGTCGGGCGTTATGTCTAACCGCCACAGTGACCCGATGACCGCGACCACTGCTTCCCCCCAAATGATAACCCAACACCTTAACCCCTGTTGGGAAGGGTCGTAGCACGGGATGGTGAAAATCCTAATACCGCATGCTCCTATATGACATTAGTACGATTGCATAGTGCCACCGTGTCCCATTCCACGGGCCACCAATGCATTCGTTTCCAAGCCGACTACGGCATCTAGTCTATCAATGCATTATGCATAATGATGTCCACATTCAACATATAAACATCTCATTCAATTGGCATTTGAAAAGTAAACATAGCACATATGCACATCAATGTGTGGAATGACTAATCTACATAGCATATTCATGATGACATGACTAGATTAGATATAATTAAATGAATGCCAAACAATGCCTTGAAACAAGGCCAAACGTCCTCTCCCCACTTACCTGTAGCGTACAAGGATTCCCGTTCGGTACGGGTGAGATCCGGTGCGAATCGGGTCGGATTTGGTGAACTTAACATAATTGAGCGGGGTTAGTACTTCACCATTTTAGGATCAAAATTAATGAAATCCAATGACAAAATCGTGTTTAGAACGTCAAAAGAAGGTCACACGTCCGATTTGGGTCCAATCGGACGTAAGGATCACCCTCGGGGCCACACGGGTGGGTCAGACAGGTGGGTAGTCTGGCCCACCGGTCCTACCCACCGGTTGGGACCGGCGGGTAGGGGCCCGCCGGTATGGCCCACCGGTTGTTCCCGTCGGTTGGGCCAGGGGCCCCTGCTAGGACCGGCGGGTAGGGGCCCGCCGATTGGGCCCGAAGGCCCCCCTGCCTTCTCAGGTGGGTACCCACAGGCAGGTAGGGGCCCACCGATTGTACCCACCGGTCTTGGTGGGAAACACCCTGTTTCTTCCCAACTTTCTCCATTCTTTGGGGGATTCAAATGGGGCTTTTCCCCACCCATTCTTCACACCTTCAAGGTCCTATAGGATTGTTCTAACCTAGATCTAGGTTAGATTCAAGTGATGGGAAACCACCTTACCTTCTTTGCTCAAGAACGACTTCAAACCCTCCAAATCACTTCAATCTCACAATGCTTCTTCCACCTTGTCAATATCTCTTCAAATCCTTCAAGATCAACACATAAATCATCTATTAAACCTTAGATTCATCCTTTCAAAGGGGATTTACAAGATCTTAAGAAACCATACTCGAATCAAGGGTTTAAGGCTTGGATTTGGTGAATGTTCACAAAACCCAACTTTGCTTACCTCTAACTGTAGATCTAGAGTTGAAGATCACTCTCCCGGCGCCAGAATGGGAAGATCAAGCTTCGGCGCCGCTGAAATCCTTCCCTTCTTCCTCTTCCTTCTCTTCCCTTCTTCTTCCCTTTCTTTTCTCTCTCTTCTTTACTATTCTCACCAACGTACGGGTGACATAAATGGAAAGAAAATGAAGTCATAAAGCTATATATATATAAGTCCTAATAAGTGAACAGTGCACATGGATGGGTCACTCAGGTGGGTGGGTGCACCCACCTGTCCTACCCACCTGAGGGCCAACACTTGGGATTTTGACAGAGTTTGGGCCACGGTACGAACCCCACCCCTGGCATACGATGTAGCATACATATATACCTTAAAATACGTATATAATACCTGTTTTATCCGTACATGGCCTTATGGTAGGTGCATGTACACGGCTTGGGCACTCCCGTCTCTTCTGGCACTGGCTCGGACTTGTCGGGCCAACCGGTGTTTAAGGTCACCTGTGCCATCATAGCCCATAAGGAACCCGCTCTAATTTCCTCTGGCTCGGTTCCTGCATGGTTAAACCGGTTCAACTGCGAAATCAGACCGGGTTTAAGAAGCGGGGTATTACACATGATCCTTTTGATATACCCATAGGTATGAGATCAAGGGGGTGACTTCCTTTCTTATTACTCGTAACTACACACAAGGTTAAGCAATTGGCCACGGGGTGTGGAATCGTGAGTGATTGTGTGTAAAAGTGTAATGTATGATAACCATCATTTGATCTCAGAATGCTGTAAAGTGCATGGACCTCCCCAAGGGTGTTGACATAATTATGGACATCCTTACCGTTTGATGATGCATTTGACCTTAAAATGTCATAAAGTGCACAGACCTCCCTGAGGGTGGTGGCACAAATACAACATCCTCGCCATTTGACGATACCTTCCATTCTTGTACAAGAAGCGGGTATCATTTGTCCTCAGAGTACTCTCTATGACATGCGTTGACCTCCCCAAGGGTGCAGGCATGACAGGGAGTCCCTTGCCAAATGATTTCACTTCGAGCACGATGCATGATGCAGTTAGTGAATATAATTACAAACATGGATTTAGCCAAACATATTTTCAAACAAATGTAGTGAAAAATGTTCTTGCATTTAAAAGTAACATCTAGTGTTGGAAGCTTGACATTCATCCCCAGCAGAGTCACCACTATGAGGATAGAGGCCGGAGATGATGAGATGTCTCTCTTCCCTTGGGGGGAAAAGGACTTGCATCCCGACCTCTCTCCTCTCTTTCTCTTTCATGTGAGGGGAGGGGTTCGTGTCGTGTATGCTTTGCTTGCAGGCCTCGCACTGTTGTATTGTCGCTTAGAGATACGTGGAGGCCTATTTCGCAAGAGTGTAAAATTCGTTATTTGAGATGGGAGTTTGATGATGGTTCAATACGGAGATCAGGATCATTCAAATGGGGTTTGGAGTTGCCACCTAGGGTTATGGGCCTAAGACCCAGGGGTGGGCCCGACTCCTGAGAAAAGGGCCTGAAATTTGGTCTGGTCCAGAGATTTAGGGTAAGTGTTAGGTTACAGAATTGGGAAGGTGTTAGGCACTCAATCTGTTCAGGTCAACCGGTCTTCCTACTAGATGCTTGAGAATGAACATTTTCCACAATTATTACTATTCCACATGTATGACTAAGTTATCACATATATATACATTAATTGAATTCAAACTACGATATACACTAAAACAAGGTCTATATAAAGTCTACATTATGACAAGCTGGTTGAGAAATTATACCTGAACTTAACCCCTGTTTCGGGTTAACGGGGTGGCCCCTGATTAGTACTGGCTCAGATTGTCTTTTGGATTCTCCTGGCTCAGGGGAAGATGGTCTTGACCTCCAACTTCCTTTCTTGAGAGATGCTGATTGTGATGGTATTCGAACAGTGTTCCGACTAGGGAAGGCTTCTTCTGGGCTTAGGCTAAGGTGGCACTCCAACAGAGCTTCCGCTGGGGATATGTTAGGGGAGGGCTAGATTGAGGTGGCACTTCGACAAAGCTTCCACTGGGAATGGCTATTTCAGAAAAGATTCCAGGGGCACTCAAACAGGGCTTCCACTAGGATTTGCTGTTTTTGGAAAGAAATGGATTAACCTGAAAAATGGATTGAAGAGCTCCAAAGCCCCAAAGAACAGTTTGAAGATCTGAACAGAGTTTCGGATCTTGACAAAGATCTCTCCGTAGACCCGAAGAACCTTAAGGGGTGGTTTCTACTTTGGATAAAACTCAAGAACACTCAAAGGAGGGGGTTGAAGAACATACTACTTTTAGCAAAGAACTGGATCGGATTAAGAACTTGGATTGAAGATCTTCAAAGTCCCGAAGAACACTTCGAAGATCCAAACAAGATTTTGGATCTTGATGAAGATCGCTCCGAAGACCTGAAGAAAATCAAGAGGGGGGAAGGGGAAGAGAGTTTCACTACAAGGGAGTGAGGTGGGGTTTTGGTGTATGAAATCCAAAGGAGGGGGTATTCATAGGTTTTTCCAGCCAATGGGAAAGAGGGAACATCTTTATCCAACGGACGAAAGAAGTGTTTTTGCCTAAAGTGGGGGGATAGGGCTTTTATACACTGGATAAAAGAGGTCCTCGGACCAAAATGGGTGGGGGAAGGTTTTAGTCCAATGGATCAAAAGTGGGTTCTTGGAGAGAAAATCCTTAGTAAAAAGAACGGTTTTTTGGTCTTAAGTGGGTGAAGAGGGAATTTCTTCACCCATTAGGTCAGGGGAACACCAATCCCAGCCAATGCCGGCGACACATAAGGTTGGGTGGAAATGCATGGGGCATACGGGCAATGTACACAGTGTGTGCGGGTAATGGTGTGTAGTTGGACATAGGCTAGGCATAAGAGTGTGCGGGGAGGTTGGCATGGGTGTGCGGGCAATGTGCATAGTGTGTGCGAGTAATGGTGTGTAGCTGGGCACAGGCTAGACATAAGGGTGTGCGGAGGTTGGCATGGGTGTGCGGGCAATGTGCACAGTGTGTGTGGGTAATGGTGTGTAGCTGGGCATAGGCTAGGCATAAAGGTGTGCGGGGAGGTTGACATGGGTGTGCGGCACATGGTGCACGGGGTAGGCTGAACTGTGCAGGGTAGCATGCGCATAGTGTAGGCAAGGTGCGTGGTAGCTCACACATGGTGTTGGCAAGGTGTGTGCAGCAAGTAGGTAGGTGTGCACGACCATGTAGCAGAGGCAAGCACAGTGTGCGACGGGGGCATGCATGTAGGCAGGTAGCAGGGGCACGCAGGTAGGCAATGGGGGCACGCATGCCATGCGACTGGGGTGCACAGGTAGGTAGCGGGGGTGCGTAGGCTATGCAGCAAGGGTACACACAGTGTGCGACAGGGGCGGGTAGGTCATGCGGTGGGGGCTCATGGGCAGGCAGGCTATGTCTGGCTGGTTGGCTAGCTAGGCTAGGTGGCTGGTTGGTTGGGCTGGCTGGCTGACTTGGTTGGCTGGGCTAGCTGGTTGGGTTGGCTTGTCAGTGTGCGCGACATGCGCATGAAAAAAATATGATTTTCCAGGGGAGATTGCGGGCAATCCGACAGTCTGATTTTGACGTACCATATATTGTTGGAATTGTATTTCTGAGTACTATCCATATATATATGGTCATCTTGACTTGATTCCTTTGAGAATTGAAATCATCATTATCATCCCAATCCTCACTCTCGTCGTCATCGTCCTATTCTTCATTGATTTCCCCCTTAGTTCTTCATCAAATTCCTCATGGCCCTCAAATTCTCCTACGTCCAAACTTTCATAGTATTCAGAGCGTATGGATCAGAAGATCTCGATAGGGCCAGATTCAACCTCATTGGCTCGGAGCCTGATCAGATCAGACTCACCATCTTTTGTGTCACTCCCTATATGGATAAGGGAGGTGTGCTCTTTGATTTGTTCCCTTATTACCAATGTCATTACTACTCTAAGAAGGTCATCTATGACTTCTTCAATTGTCTCTAGACCGTCCTTCTGAGGTATGGTTGTCTGAATCAGAGAAGTGGGGTTGACATCTTGACTTTCTCCTAAGACATTTACTGAACCTGTTGATGAGGTCATCTTTAGAGAATCTGGTAAGGTAAGCATATCCTTCCAACTGTACCCGCCAATCCATCATTCTTTTAGGTTATCCACCAAACCTTGAGAATGGGAATGGCATGAGGATGATGAAGGATATGAGTCAGGTTATATGAAGGTGATATGATATAAGAGATAGGGTATTGCGATGAAGATAGAGGGTGGTAGGATGATGATGAGGTTCCTTCTCCTTAATGGTGTGGTGAAGGATGATGGTATGGTGGAGGTTCATGATATGGCGGAGGTTAATGGTATGGTAGAGGTTGGTAGTAGGGTGGAGGCTGAAGGTATGGTATGGTGGATTCTCCTGTTGTCGATGAAGAAGGGATAGCAGATGTCTGATCTTCTTCTGATGACTCTTCTCTTTTGGGAGTCCTTATGGCCCCAGCCCTTTGCCTTATGACCTTTCTGTAGGCACGGGCATTCATGTGATTCTTTCGAGCTCTGGGTGTGATGAGTTGAGTGGGATCACTCTCTATTGCTTCCTCTTCTAGATTGTACACATAACTAGAGTGAGGACCTCCAAAATCATAGGACATGGGACGATAGAAGTGTCTATCCGCATAGTACATGTAAAGGGCTCTTTGGAAGGAGTTGCACTCCTTTTGATAAGTCACCTTAATGAATCTGATGCTATGCCTTACTATTTCTAGGGGAAGAGACAATATTTTCACATGCAATAACTTCCCTTTCCACTTATTATGCTTCTTGATATGGTACTTCTTGGAGTTTCTAATAAGATGATTCAGATAAAAAAATCGAGGATAAAAATCTCACCGATCATTTATCACTGACAACATGTTGACGGTTCCATGATCTGGGAGTGGGTTGGTATTGACTCTGGGACGTTGTTTGACTTTGACTTCAATAGTCTCGTTGTCTACCAAGTCTTGGGTTGCATGTAGAAGACCTATGCACCTTTCAGTGGTGTGCCCCTTCTGAGTGTGGTAAGCACAGTATTCATGGTCCCTGTGCTAAGTTGGGGGAGGGTTGCTGATCACCCTTGGAGCTATTGTCCCTAGTAGTCCTTTTTTCCTTAGCTTCTCACAAATGGTTGTAAAGACATGATGGGTGATACTGATTGTTGGACCATGCCTACCATATTGGTTTTGGGACCCTTTCCTCGCCCAACTCTGGTATTCTTTCCTACCTCTTGAGAGGTTCCTTGATACTGTGCATCCCTTAGGATCCTGTTCTCAACACGTGTGCCGGTGGCTATCAAGGCATCAAAATTCTGTAGACGTTGATAGTAGAGAACATCATAGTAAGGCTTGGACAAATTTTCATCAACATTTCTACTTGCTCTGCTTCAGAAGGTCGATATGCCATCTTAGCGGCCTCTTCTTTAAACCTCATTAGGAAGACGGTGAATCCTTCTCTGGGCTGCTGTCTCAAAGTCTCAAGTTCTCGACGCTTTACATCCACTTCAGTGTTGCACGAGTACCATTTGGTGAAGCCTTTCACCACTATTATCCAATTTTGGGTCTGGGTAGACTCCAACTGTGTGAGCCACCTCAGTGTTGGCCCTGATAAGGTCAATTTGAAAGCTTGTCCCATCTGATTGTCAGCAAGGTGCCATGATTTGGCAATGGTGAGGAAAACTTTGAGATGAGCCTTGGGATCCCCTGACCCATCAAATCTGTCGGTCTGCCATTTGAACTTCTCGAGAATCCTTACCCTGGAAAAGAAACTCATCTCATCATAATCCACTACTTGACTTTCTAAACTCCTTCCTATTTGGATCATATTTTCCAATTTTTCCAATTACTCTATGGTTTTTCTTTCTCTCTCTGTCTCTGGAGATTACATTCGGACATGTGCCGCAAACTCCTCTTCCTCATCTTCAATCACCACCCTGGTTGGAGGAACTCGGGAATAGGTTCCTCGTTGACCATTTGGACCTGGCTGGTTTTGGTTCTCCTGAGTCAATCTAGGAAGAAGTCCAATGATAACCCATAGGTCTGTTCTGTTCTGATTCTCTTATACCTGGTGCTAGTTTGGCCCTGGGATCAATCCTGGGAGAGTTTTGTAGCAGGTGCAATATCTGGGCTAATCCACTCTTGACTTCAGCCATTTTTGTTTGCAAGGTCTCTACTAGGTGGACCCATGCTTGCTCGGGTGATTGGATCCATGTGAACTGGGTTGTAGTCACTTGGAAGCAGACAGTCGCGGAGAGACGATGGAGGTGACACTGGGCTTAGAGAGTCAATCGGTTACCCTGATGTGTCCAAATGGACCACGAAGAATACTTGAGGTGTGGAATTGTGCCTAAACCAAAAGTGGTTTATTTTAGGATTCCTATATTCCCAACCCTTTTTTCATTCATCCACTCAATTGTCAACCAATAATTCATCCAAAGTTAGTCCACTTAATGATAGGGAGTGGATAGTGGTTGATGCCCCTAGTCCACTCAATATCATAGGGGTTGAACAGAATCCTGTAAGACATTCTCTGTCAATAAAGTCATGCTTTCCTTAATCTTACTCCACTAGGTGACCTTCCTCCTAGTTTCCTCGGGTTTTTTAAATAATTTGGCATTTTGAGGGACTTTGACGGGGATCACCTCGGAGTCACGTATACCAAATCATCCATATCTCACTTTTAAGGAGGAAGAACACCTTCTATCCGAAACCCACTTAGGAGAGAATTTCTTTATGACTAGAATGCATTATAGGAAGATTCCTTTTCAATACCTCAAATAAATTCTATATATCAGCTTGTGGTGTTCCAAGCATTCTCCATCTATTTCCTACATGATGCGAGTATGTGGTGGATGCAAATAGGACCGATAAGGCTTTCTTGACAGGATCTATATACGCAAGGTACGTGATCCTTTTGATATACTGGAGGTACGAGATCAAGGGGGTGATTTCCTTGCTCATTACTCCTGACTACACACGAGGTTAAGCAATTGGCCACGGGGGTGGTGGAACCGTGACTAAATGTGTACAAAAGTGTAATGCGGGAATATCATTATTCGATCTCCGAATGTCACAAAGTGCACGGACCTCCTTGAGGGTGCTAGCACACTTACGAACATCCTTGCCGTTTATCAATACCCCACACCCTTATACAGGAAGCGGCTATCATTTGCTCTCAGAGTAATCTCCATGACATGCACTGACCTCCCCGAGGGTGTGAGCATGATAGGGAGTCCTTTGCCAAATGATTTCACTTCGAGCATAATGCATGATGTGGTTAGTGAATACAATTACAAACATGGGGTTAGCCAAACATGTTTTCAAACAAATGTGGTGGAAAATGTTCTTACATTTAATGGTAGCATCTAGTGATAGAAGTTGACATGTCCCCAGTGGAGTCGCCACTGTGAGGGTAGCGGCCAAAAGAAGGACCTCTTTTCCCCTTTGGCGGTGGAAAAAAGACTTGCATGCAACCCTCTCTCCTCTCTTTCTCTTTTTCAGGGAGGGATGTGTCATGTGTGCTAACCCGTGGGGCCCGCACCACCGTATCGCCGCTCGAAGATATGTGGGGGCCTATTTCGCAAGAGTGTAAGGGTTATCATTATGACGGATATTTGATGATGGTCCAACATGGGGGATTGGGATCTTACAAAAGAAGTTTAGAGTCACCACCTAGGATTATAGGCCTAGGACCTGGGGGTGGGCCCAATTCCTGATAAAAGGGCCCAAAAGTTGGTATGGTCCAAAATTTAGGGATACATGTCAGGTTGTAGAGTTGGAAATGTGTTAGGCATCCAATCTACTCAGTTCAACCGATCTTCCTACTAGATGCTTGAGAATGAACATTTTCTATAATTATTCCTATTCCACATATATGGCTAGATTATCACACATATATACATTAACTGAATTTAAATAATTATATACACTAAAACAAAGTCAATATAAAGTACATTATGCTGATTCTAGTGAGAGATTATACTTGAGCTTGACTCATGTTTCGAGTCAAGAGGGTGGACCCCCTGATTAGTGCTGGCTTGAACTTTCTTGTGGATTCTCCCGGCTCAGGGGAAGATGGTCTTGACCTCCAACTTCCTTTTTCGAGAGATGCTGACTGTGGTAATATTCGGATAGAGTTTTGACTAGGAATGGTTACTTTTGGATTTGAACTTTGGCAGAGCTTCAGCTAGGGAAGGCTACTTCCGGGTATAGGATGAGGTGTCACTTCGGCAGAGCTTCAGTTGGGGATAGGCTATGGGATGGCTAGGCTGAGGTGGTACTCTGGCAGAGCTTCCTCTAGGGATGGGCTACTTTCGGATTTTGGCAGAGGTGGCACTCTGACAGAGCTTCAGCTAGGGATAGGCTATGGGAGGGCTAGGCTAAGGTGGCACTCTAGCAAAGCTTCCGCTAGGGATAGGCTATGGGAGGGCTAGGATGAGGTGGCACTCCGGTAGAACTTCCGCTGGAGATAGGCTTTGGGAGGGTTAGACAAAGGCTTAAAGAAAGTCGAATGATTGAAGAACTTCGAAGGCTCGAAGAACACTTCAAATCTATGAAGATCGCTTTGAAGACTTAAAGAACCTTAAAGGAGGGAAACGAAGGCAAATTTATCCTTGGAAAAATGCTTAGTCAAAAAATTTCAGATGATTGAACAACACTTCGAAGAATACTTCGAATCTTATGAAGATTATTTCGAAGACTTGAAGAACTTCAAAGGGGGAGGGGAGGAGAGAGGGCAGAGCTTCCCTATAAAGGATGCTCACTAGGAGGCTTGAGTGTCAAAAACCAAAGGGAGGGGGGATTTATAGATTTTTTTAGCCAATGCGGTGGAAATGGGGATTTCTTTGGCCAATGGGATAAAAAAGTAGATTTTGGGGCTAATGGGGTGAAGGATGGAATTCTTTGGCCAATGGGGAAGAAATATGCTTTTTTTTTTTTTACCAATAAAGTGAAAAAGATGTTTTTTTGGCTAATAAGAGGTTGCGATGTAGGGTATGCTAGCAGGGCAGTGCGGAGTACACAAGCGGGTGAAGAGGGAATTTCATCACAAATCTGGTCATCAAAGTGAGGATGCCGATCGCCAATGGGAATCGTAGGTGATTACGAGCCACATGCACGACAGGTGGGGGCACATGCATAACAGGAGGGGGCACATGCATGACAGGTGGGGGCACATGCATAACAGGCGGGGGCGCATGCATGACAGGTGGGGGCGCATGCATGACAGGTGGGGGCGCATGCATGATAGGCAGGGGCTCGCGGTGGTAGGCAGGGGGTACGGTGGCTGGCGGTGGCACACGATGGTAGGCAAGGGCATGTGAGGTTAGGGCTGGTGCATGTGGGGTGCGCAAAGCAAGTGCACGCGGGGTGCACGAGGTTAGGGCTGGTGCAAGTGAGGGGTACAAGACTGGAGCCCATGAGGCATGCAAGGCTGGCTGCAGGTGCACGCTGGGCTTGTGAGGCTGTGGGCTGGCTGCTTGCATGGGTGGAGTTTGAGCGCTCATAGCAAGGCGTGGGTGCTTGCATGGGTGGGGTTTGGGTACTCAATGTGTATCTTCTAGGAATGATTACAGGAGACCCGACAATTCGATTTTAACACACCATATATCATTGGAATTGTTATTTCGAGTACTATCCATTCGTATGGTTGCTTTGGATTGGATTCCTTCGTATATGAGAAGTCATCTCAAGTTGGACCCTTCTTTTCTCTCGCATGGGATTTCTTGGATTTTTGGGTGGATATGGAATGTTTCTGGGTTAGGTCACCTCAGTTAGTCGTCATCTCTGTCAATTGGAAGCAAGAGGTCATGTCCATGATCCTTTAGTCTTCATAGCCGAGGGAGGGTGACAAAATTCGGTGTCTATAGTAGGATGTTCCTTTTTTGCATACATTGTCCTTTATGTGTTCTCCAAGTTATGTGATCCTTTCAACTTATTGTTTCATGAGCCTCAAGATTATCTAATGAAATGCATATTTGATCTCATTCAGTCATAGGTATGGACTCTCTCTCCTATAACGCCTCTTGTAGAAATCATACAAAGCCCTTATCTTTAAGGCAAATCAATAATAAAGCCCTTATCTTTAAGGCAAACCTATAGTAAAGCCCTTATCTTTAAGGTAGACCTATAACAAAAGCCCTTATCTGTAAGGCAAACCTACAAAGGAAGGTATAGCCTCGGCTCGAATGCTAAAGCCAGCAAGCCTATAAGGTAAAAGGAATAGCCTCGACTTGGACGCTGAAGCCAGCAAGCCTAAAAGGTAAAAGGCATAGCCTCGGCTCGGATGTTGAAGCCAGTAAGCCTATAAGGTAAGGCATAACCTTGGCTCGGAGACCGAAGCTAGAAAAAGAGGAGGTATAGCCTTAGCTCGGACACAACAAGGGCCTCGGCTATTAAGGCATACAATCGCTAATCCTATCCCATCCGCAGGACCTCATGTTGAAAGCGCGAAGGTCCTCAATCCTTTCAAGTCTAGTTAAAATAAAAGAGAGAAATAGAAAAATACATTCCTTCATTTAGAGAAATCTAAGTACATGGTTCTTACAAAAAAAAAATAATAACCAAAAAGAGAAGAAGGAAAAAGAGAGAGAAAGAGAAGAAGGAAAGAGGGAAGAAGAAATGTCCTTAACAAAAAAATTTGCACAGCTCTCTACGCCCCAATAAGTTAATAGAAAAGAGAGGCCACTTAGGCCACGGGAGGATCTTTCTTTGAGTCAGCAGCTTTGATAGTCGCTTCTTGATTCACCTCTTCGCTATTGTCATCAGGACCTGTGGGCAGCATTGAAGACTCAAGAGGAGGAAGGTAGTTCTCATAGTCGCTAAAGTCCAAGGAGGGATACTTGCTCAGCACAAAGTTGATTGTCATGTTAGAACCGGTGTTGAACGAGGAGGTGTTCAAGCAGAACAACTAGTCCTGACCTTCTTGAGATGTCAAATACTTCTCAATAGCCTTCTCTTTGGCCTCTTTGAGCTTGGCTTGATGCCTCTCTTTTAGGGCTTTGACCTGCACAGCATGTTCCTCCCTCATCTTCTTCAACCCCTCTTGAGCCTCTGTGGCATCCGCCTGAAGCGCTTCCTTGGCCTTGATCAGATCACTGTTCACCTGAAGCTGCTTCGCTACCTGCTCCTCAAGCTCTTTTGTCCATATCTCCACAGTATTGGCCCTGGCTTCCTTGGCATGGGCCTTGTTTGAGATTTAAAAGTAACCGCAAGCGTACGAATCAGTGTAGCTACGAGTCGAACACAAGGAAAGCAACCACTTTATTTTTGGCTTCTTTTAGTAATGCGAATGTGTATTGATTAATTATGGTGATCTACTTCTAACTACCGCCATAAACAAATGCATCTAAAAGTGTCCTAACCAACACATCTAGGAATTTAAGTACTTCAAACCACACAAAGAAAAAGTAAATAACTGAAAGTGCTGAAATAAAAAGCAATAAAGTAAAGGTAATAGAAAAAGTGTTAAACTAAAAATAAATAAAGTAACAGTGTAAATAAAAGGGACAGAGCTAGAGAGAGGCACACAAGTAGCCTGAGGGATGCACCGCAATTAGTACAAGCTTCCCTACTTGACTAGAGAGTAACTCTTACAAGGGCTTCACTACTTAGCTTTAGGGAAAGGGAGGCAGAACAAATATTTGAAAATAAATAACTGAAAGTAAAGGCAATAAAATGATGGTTCTATGGCTAGGAGGGGCAAAGCCAATGCATTGTCTAGCAAAGAACCTTGGGAGAAAGGGAAGACAATAAAGTAAAATAAAATTAAAAACCTAAGTTAACAATGAATGGGTAGCAAGAAGAGGGAATGAGAGGGGGGATGAGAAGACTTATGAAGAAGCATACCTGCCTGAACTTCCATACTTGAAATACTACCAGACCAAATCTAGAATAAACCAAATCTGAAGCTTCTAGGCCTGGAGAAGACAAATCTGAACTTGAAAACTTATGCTCCACACTTGGTTTTTATCACTTAGAACTAAGCCTAGAACTGGAAAGTAAAATTACAATTGAATACCATGAACAATAAACATAAAAAACTTGCATTCATTAAATAGACATCCATTACATAAGTGTTTAAACCAAAAAGTAAGAAGAAGAACTAAAGAAAACCCTAGAGAATGAAGTTCTAGAGAAAAGAAAACCCTAAAAGAGAAGTGCGTCATCTCCCCTCTTGGTTGATTTTTATTTATAGGGAATAGGGGAGAGAGAGTCCAACAATTTAGGTTGTGATCAGGTGGAGGAGAGAGAAGAGAGAAAGGGAGAGAATTGTAGGAGAGAGGAGAGTCTCCCACGATTTGCTTCCTTTTTTTTCTCTTTATTTTCTTTTCTCTCTCTTCTATCTTGCGCAAAAACCATCTTGGACGATTTTCCTTTCCTTTCTTTGCATAATTTTGGCCTATCTTCTATTTGAGTTGAAAATTCCATCCATACCCCTTGTGCTAGGTGGAAAATAGGAGAGAGAAAATCTTCACAAAATCTCCAAAAAATAGAGAATCGCCCAAGGTGAAGGAGAGAGTGTAGAGTGTTAGGGATATGCCCACACTGCTATAGTTGATTTTGATGATGACAAACAGATGAAGGTGTTTCACAATTTGTCTTCAAGATTGCTTTGTAGAGACTCCATATCAAATATCGAATTTGATGAATGAAAAGAAGACTAAAGATTGAAGTCATCAAATGAGGAGTACAACAAGTTGGTATCAATACTTGAAGAAGGTATCAGATGGTATCAAGCTTTAAGACATCAAGACATGAAGTTCATCTCTCAAGACAAGGACTTACAAATGAATTGATTGAAGAAGAAGTGCTAAGAAGTGGAAGATCTAAGTGAAGAAGCTCAATGAAGATCTTCTAGGATAGAATAGTCGTTTATAGATGTAACCTTTCAAAATATATGCATGCGTGCACCTCATGCATTGCATAGTATCATATTAGAATGACCTTAGAACATACCTTGAACAAGTATGAAAGTCCTTAGGTGGTATGGAACATATTAGGAAAAATGTGTTCTAGTAATATTCTGTGAAAACCACAATGATCTGACTCAAGGGTATTTTGGATAATCGTTAGTATCAGGATATGGACCCATCATATAAGTTGTAGTAAATCAAGTCACAATTCCAGCACAACTAGTTTTGGGTCAATCCAACGTTGGTCAAAAATTTATGATCAAAACACTGACGATTGGTCAGTATGACAACATTCTATCAAAACAAAATCTGTCACATTGGCGGTCGACTGGTTGGAAGCCCCGGTCGACTAGAACTATCCGAGACCATAACCAGTAGATCAGATGGAAGTCTCGGTCAACTAGTGACTCCCTGAAAGTGCCCCAACAACTATATTTTGCTCCAACGGCTCTTTCCGATCGATCGACTACCGAAGGCGGTTGACTTGTGGACCCAGAATATGACCATTTGAGTGAGATTTACTGCCTTAAATGATCATCTAAGCTCACCTATGAATATCTCTAATGCTACTAATTAATTAACAATTAATCTCAACTTTTGAGGAGAATTATTTGAACATTGGAAGTGAGAATTGGTCTACACCATCTCTTGAGTTCAAGTTCATCATTTTCCATTCAAGTGGAACTCATGCTTATCTACAAGTCTTCATCTATATCTTGGCATTTACATTACAAGCATCAAGAAGACTGCAAAAGATGCATTAATTCTATCATCATTCATTTTTCATTATTATCATTTGCACCACACAGAGGTATTCCTCTTATTCCACGTTCTATATTCTCTATTTTACAATTCTAGACTGTACGTAGGATTATAAGGATTCTCTTATCCTAAAAAGAGTAAGGTGCTTCTCTACCTGCAAAGGAGATTGTAAAAGTGCTTCTATTCCTGTAAAGGGGATTTGTAAGGATACTCTTATCTATAAAAGATTGTAAAGGTTTTCTTCCCTACCTACTGTATTGAAAGGGAGAACTAGTGGAATACCTTACAAGAGGACTCTTGTAGGGAGTGGACCAGACTCGGATTGAGTCTAACCACTATAAATCTCATGTTATGTGATTATCTCTATTTTTACTTATTCCGCATTATTTTTAATTTGCAATCATACTTTGGGATATTAGTTTGAAAAGATTAAGTTTCTACTAGTATAACCTATTCATCCCCCTCTAGGTTATTTCAATTGGTATCAGAGTGGGTGCTCAGAATTTTAGGACTATTTTTGTCTTAAAGTGAATCAAAGGCCATGGCCACATACTAAAGACCACCAGAAGGCATGAATGCCTCTAGACCCCTATATTTCAATGGAGAAAACTTTTCCTTTTGGAAATATAGATTCAAAAACTTTGTTTGTGGACATAATATTCTTGTATGGAGAGCAATAGAAAATGGACCTTATGTCATCACCAAGGAAGTTGAAGGAAAGAAGGTACCAAAGGACGAATAAAATGGACCACGCAAGATCTAGTCTTCGTCGAGTACAACTTCAGAGTCATTACTTATCTTCAATGTGCTTTAAATGAGGAAGAATTCAACAGAGCAAGTATATGTGAAAGTGCCAAAGAAATTTGGGATGTACTTGTTATAATATATGAAGGTACTACAGAGGTAAGAGAAGGAAAAGTAGACATGCTTCTACAAGAATATGAATTATTTAAAATACATGAATATGAAAATATTTCTGACATGTTTACTAGATTTACTAATATTGTAAATACCTTGGAAGGACTTGGTAAGGCTTACACCAACTCTGAGATGGCTAGGAAAATTCTTAGGTCACTACCTACCAAGTGGAAACCAAAGTTGACTACTATCAAAGAAGCCCGAGACTTGAACGTATGAATTAATGGACTCACTTCTTACCCATGAAAAGGATCTCTATAAAGAATTCAAGAAAGCACATCCCAAATTCATTGTTTTCAAAGCATCCAAAGAATTGGATGAAGAAAGTGAAGAAGAAAATGATGAGGAAGTCTCATCGGATGAAGATGAAAGTGACTCCAATGAAGAAGTCACAGACCTTGCCTTAATGGCTCATGGAGACAAAGAACAAGAGGTAAGTTCTCAATCTCATTATTTAGATACTTCAAATAATGAATCTAATGATGATGATCTTCAACAAGCTTTTGAAGCTTTATATGAAGAAAGCTTGAAACTTGAGATTGAAAAGTCTAATTTGGAAAAGGAAGTTCTTTCCCTCAACAAGAGGATAGAATCCTTGACCTCCAAAATGCATGAACTTGAGGAGGATAACTTAAATTTAACTACCTCATCTCATACATTTACTAAAGGTCAAAAGACTTTGGATATATTATTAGAATCCCAATGTAAGAGTCCTCAAGACAAAGAAGGACTTGACTATGATGGTGGAACCTCACCTAAAGGGAAAGAAAAAGAAAAGGTAGTTTCTCCAAAGAGGAAAAATCCCCATTATGACCAAAGAAAAATTCCAAAAAGGAATAATAGCCATTATGCATATCATTACACCCTTTATAAGATTCATTACAGACCTCAAAGAAATTTTATGTCTCAAAGGGAATCTAGACCACACACTCCCCACCGGCTACAAACACAAAGGCCACACACTCCCTATGGATACTATGCTCTACAAAGGCCTTATCCATTTCATGGACCATATAACACTTAAAGAGATGTTAACCCTTGGCTATATGTTTCACATAGGCCATACACACCATTTAGACCTCACACACCTAAAAGGGTTTGGAAACCTAATGGATATTTTGATTGTAACATGGATAGTCCCATGAGATTACAGAGACCACTATATGCTTGATTCTATTGGCTTAAAGAGCCAAAGTGAAAGATGGTTGATGCATGGATGGTTGATTTGGCATTGTCAGAAAAAAGATAATATATTCAACTCTAATAGGTTCTCTGATACATATCCTTGCTGGAAAATTTGAAACACTAGAATGTTTATCAGAATGTTTATCAAAATTGGCAATGATTGGCATCATCAACCATCTTAGAATTTTAATGTTCTATCTTGCTTGAATGTATGTTAGCTTCATTAACATCTATTGCATATTTTTAGTGGGAGCTTTACCTTAATACTTCTTTATATTTGAATGCATTTTTTTTATGATGCCTATGCTTAGGGGGAGCAAGTTTTAGTCTTGACTACATACTTATTTTTTCTCTCTCTTAAGTATACCCTTAGGGGGAGTTTCCCACACTCCTTGTCAAGGTTCAAAAGGGAGAAAGATAATATAGAGATTTTTAACCCCACTTTTTTCTATTGACAAAGGGGGAGAAATTGTGAAATGATTCACCAATTTATTGATAATTAATTTTTTATTTTATTTGAGAATCATCTGTTTGTCATCATCAAAAAGGGGGAGATTGTTAGGGATATTCCCACACTCCTATAGTTGATTTTGATGATAACAAACATATGAAGGTATTTCACAATTTGCCTTCAAGTATTGCTTTGAAGAGACTTCATATCAGAGATCGAATTTGATGAATGAAAAGAAGACTAAAGATTGAAGTCATCAAACGAGGAGTACAACAAGTTGGTATCAATACTTGAAGAAAGTATCAAATGATATCAACCTTTACGACATCAAGACATGAAACTCATCTCTCAAGACAAGGACCTACAAATGAATTGATTGAAAAAGAAGTGCTAAGAAGTGGAAGATCTAAGTGAAGAAGCTCAATGAAGATCTTCTAGGATAGAATAGTCGTTTATATATGTAACCTTTCAAAATATATATATGCACGCACCTTATGCATTGCATAACATCATACTAGAATGACCTTAGAACATATCTTGAGCAAGTATGAAAGTCGGTATGAAACATATTAGGAAAAATGTGTTTTATTAATATTTTGTGAAAACCACAATAACCTAACTCAAGGGTATTTTGGGTAATCTTAGAGTTAGTATTAGGATATGCACCCTTCATAAACATTGTAGAAAATTGAGTCAGAATTCCAACGTAATTAGTTTTGGATCAATCCAAGGTTGGATCAAAAAGTTATGATCAAAACACTAATGATTGATCAATATGACAACATTCTATAAAAACAGAATTTTTTCAAGTTAGCGGTCGACCAGCTGGAAGCCCCGATCGAGTGGCATTGTCCAAGACCATAGCTGGTCAAGTGGATGAGAGTCTCGATCGACCGGTGACTGCCTAGAAGTGCCCCAAAGGCTATATTTTGCTCCAACAGCTCTTTCCGGTCGATCGACCACCTATGGTGATCGACTAGTGGACCCAGAATATAACCGTTTGAGTGAGATTTACTGCCTAAAATGATCATCTAAGCTCACCTATAAATACCTCTAATGCTACTCATTAATTAAAATTTAATCTCAACTTTGGAGGAGCATTATTTGAGCATTAGAAGTGAGAATTGATCTACACCATCTCTTGAGTTCAAGTTCTTCATTTTCCATTCAAGTGGAACTCAAGCTTATCTATAAGTCTTCATCTACATCTTGGCATTTACATTACAAGCATCAAGAAGACTTCAAAAGGTGTTTTCATTCTAGCATTATTCATTTTTCATTATTATCATTTGCACCACACTAGAGGTATTCCTCGTATTCCACTTTTCTCTATTCTCTGTTTTACAATTCTAGACTATACTTAGGATTGTAAGGATTTTCTTATCCTAAAAAGAGTAAGGTGCCTCTCTACTTGCAAAGAAGATTGTAAAGGCGTCTCTCTGCAAGTAAAGGAGATTTATAAGGATACTCTTATCCATAAAAGATTGTAAAAGTTTTCTTCCCTACCTACTGTACTGAAAGGGAGAACTAGTAGAATACCTTATAAGAGGACTCTTGTAGGGAGTGAACTAGACTTGGATTGAGTTGAACCATTATAAATCTCGTGTTGTGTGATTGTCTCTATTTTTACTTATTCTGCATTATTTTTAATTTGCAATCACACTTTGGGATATTAGTTTTCAAAAGATTAAATTTTCACTAGTATAACCTATTCACACCCTCTAGGTTATTTCATAGCACCCAGGTGTGTGGGTCCCTCCATCTTTGTTGACTTCTTGGAATGTCTCTTATACCCTTGGGGCAACTGTAGAAGGTCTGAGTCTGCATCTCAGTTTTGTTCTGATCCATTATTCTTTTTTGACCAAAAAAGAACAATCACTTGTATGGGTGACAAAACGAATGTGTACTTTTACTACAACACGTCCATCATGCTCAGAATTTTATCTTCTTCATAGTCATGAAAAGAAACAGGACCTCTTTATGTGTAAAATTGGAGATACACCGTCCGATAGTCCCTAAAGCCTTTAAAATACAAAACCTGTAAAAAGAGAGTTAAACCCAAAGTAGCTCCATTCTAAGTATGTAAAAATGCATGCTTACATCCTAAGATTTCATGCATAAATGTGCTCATCAGAATTTCCACAACTTAGACTTTCCTAGTCCTCAAACAAAATAAAAAGAATAAAAAGTATACAACAAAAAACCTAATTCACTTTTGTAGGAATCACGATTGCACTTAGCATGTGCAACAAGCCTTTAAACCCCTTAGGTCATCCCTAGAGGACAATTTGTGTCTCGTGGATGTTTGTAATGAATATATATCCACAATTCAGACAAAAAAAAAAAACAAATCCCAACCTTGGCTAGAGGTAAGGGCCATACCGATCCGGAGCAAAGATAATTCCTCTTACACTTTATCTAGGGACCCCCATACTTGAATTTTTACTATCCCATATCAATTTCAGGTACAAGCATATTTCTTAATTTGGAGCTCACCTTGTTTCTTTCAAAATATCCTTATCTTAAGGCAAAACCACTTGTGAAGTATAGGGAACCAAGGACTAAGGTATTGGAGTGCTTTTGTCCAAACAAGTTACTAAGGCATTGATGACATATGCACATACTTTCATGCTGTGTGATTTTCTTTCTTTCTTTTTTTCAATAAAATCTATCATACTCCACTACTGTTGGCCTGAATGACATCGTGGAGCAAACAATAGACACCCAAGTTACTATTTAGCTTTGCTTTTTGCATGTGACCACATAGACAGTGATGCCAGAGTTCTTTCAAAAAATTTTTCCTAAGATTTTCGATCAAAACACCACACTTCTTGAGGCGCAATGCCCTGTCTAGTTCTGAGGAAATCAACTCTTACTTTTCATTTATATCACTTTTCACACATCATTTAAAATTGTGTATTTGTCAACTCATGGCAATCTAAAAAAGAAGGTCTCAACTCCAAATCAAAAGTGCAAGGAACCCACATACTTCCATATGGTCCAACACCGTAAAGCAAGAGTCTCTTATTTTTCAAAAGAGAGTCCCACCTCAAGACACAGGCTTGTTTCTTTTTCTCAATAGGGTTTTTACGCATTCAAGATGGGTACCTTAATCAAAACTCTTGCTTTTATACATCAAACAACCAAATGGTATAATCATTAGCCATAAGCCAAAGTAGGACTTATATCCATAGCAAGCTCAAAAACAAAAAGAAAAATAAAACAAACAAATGGGAAAAAAAACAAAAAAAAAAAAGAAACTGGTTTCCCTCACCCACACTTAAGTCAATGTCCTCAACGCATGGAAAGCAAAGACAATGCAAGGGGGTCATACCTGGTTAAAAGTTAGTCATCTGTGTAAAGAGGTTCATGAAGATCCATGACCTCTTCACTAGCAGCAATAGGAAGCTCGAGGAATTGTTTTAAATGTTAACCATTTACCTTCGAAATTATCCCTATTCCTAGATTCAGAATCTCCATAGCCCCATGAGGATATACATTATGTACAATAAATGGGCCATCCCATCGGGATCTAAGCTTACCAGGGAAAAGATGCAATCGAGAGTTGTACAATAAGACCTTATCACCAATTGCAAAAGATTTGTGCAGAATGTGATTATCATGGAAGGCTTTGGTATTTTTCTTGTAAATTCTAGAACTTTCATAGGTATCATTCCTAAGTTCCTCCAACTCAGATAGTTGGAGCCTACGATGAATACTAGCATTAGACAAATCAAAGTTGAGCTTCTTGATGGCCCAAAACCTCTTATGTTCCAAATCAACTGGTAAGTGACAGGCTTTCCCATACACTAAACGGTAGGGAGACTAACCAAAGTTAGTCTTGAATGCAGTCCGATGGGCCCACAAGGAATCAATGAGCCTAAGGGACTAATCTTAATGGTTGGGATTAACAGTTTTCTTCAAGATTTGTTTGATCTGCCTATTAGACACCTCCACTTGGCCACTAATTTTTGGGTGATAAGGGATAACTAACTTATGGGTGATCTCATACCTTTGCATCAAGGCCTCAAAAGGCCGATTACAAAAATGAGTACCCCTATCACTAATTATAGCACATGGTGTAGCAAAGCCAGAAAAAATGTTTTCTTTGAGAAACTTAACCACCACCTTGTGGTCATTAGATTTACAAGGTATGGCCTTTATCCATTTGGAAACATAATCAATGGCCAAAAGTATGTACAAATTCTCAAAGGAATTAGGGAATGGTCCCATAAAATCGATGCCCCACACATCAAATATCTCAACTACCAAAATAGGGTTGAGGGGCATAATGTTCCTCTTATTGATACGGCCAAAAGACTGACAGGCTGGACAAGCTTTGCAAAAATCAAAGGTATCTAAAAAAAAAGTGAGCCAAGAAAATCTGCATTGGAGAACCTTTGCGGCAGTCTTCTTTGGGCTAAAGTGTCCACCACATGCATGATCATAGAAAAAAGATAAAATTGAGTGCTGCTCATGACCAGACAAACAACATCTGATAATTTGGTCAGGACAAACTTTAAAAAGATAAAGATCGTCCCAAAAGAAATGCTTAAGTTGTGAAATGAATCGATATCTATCTTGGGTTGACTAGTGATTTGGAGTCACATCCGAAACTAAAAAATTGACAATGTCAACAAACCTTGGTTCATTGGACACTGTAAGTAACTATTCATCTGGAAAATTCTCGTTGACTGGAGAATTGACAGTCAAAGAATTAGGAAGCCGGGATAAATGGTTTGCAACTAGATTTTTAACTCCTTTCTTATCCCTAATTTTCAAATCAAAATCTTACAAAAGTAAAACCTACCTAATGAGACGGGCTTTCGTATCCTTCTTCTGAACAAGGTGTCTAAGAGTAGAATGATCAATGTACACCACCACATGTGATCCAACTAAGTAAGACCATAACTTTTCTAGTGCAAACACAACATCTAAGAATTTTTATTCAATGGTAGTATAGTTGAGTTGTGCATCATTTAGGGTCCTACTAGCATAGTAAATGACAGTGGGCAGTTTATTAATCTTTTGACCCAAAACCGCTCCTATGGAAAAATCTGAAGCATCACACATTAGTTTAAAAAGTTCAGTCCAAACAGATGGTTGAATAATGGGTGCATTGGTCAGCTCCTTCTTAAGTTGCTTGAAGGATTCTAGGCACTCTTCAGAAAACTCAAAAGTTTGATCTTTGGCAAGTAGTGCAATGAGAGGTCGGGCTAACTGGCTAAAGTCCTTGATGAACCTTCTGTAGAAGCCAGTATGGCCCAGAAAAGACCAGACGTCCTTAATAGATTGGGGAGGAGGTAAATTATCAATTAAGTCCAATTTGGCTCTATCTACCTCAATTGCCTCCTTGGATACTATATGGCCTAAAACAATACCAGATTTAACTATAAAATGGCATTTCTCCCAATTCAAAACCAAATTCTTAGATATGCACCTTTTCAAAACTAGGGAAAGATGGTGAAGACACTTAGAATAGGTATTCCCATATATTGAAAAGTCATCCATAAATACCTCTAAGAATTTTTTTGACCATATCAAAAAAGATATTCATCATGCATCGTTGGAACGTAGCAGTGGCATTGCAAAGCCCAAAGGGCATACGCCTATAAGCAAATGTTCCATATGGGCATGTGAAAGTGGTCTTATGTTAGTCTTGTAAAGCAATTGGGATCTAGTTATAGCCGGAATATCCATCAAGAAAATAATAGTATTCATGTCCAGCTAACCTCTCTAACAATGGTCAATGAATGTCAATAGGAAGTGGTCCTTCTAGGTTGTCATATTAAGTTTCATATAGTCTATACACACTCTCCACCTTGATCGGACACGGGTTGGAATTAGTTCGTTATTGGCATTGGGAACTACAGTAACACCAGACTTCTTGGGCACTACATGAATTGGGCTTACTCATTGGCTATTAGAAATAGGATAAATTATTCCATGATCCAAGCATTTTAGGATCTCTTTCTTAATGGCTTCCATCATTACTGGATTAGCTCTTCTTTAGGGTTCCATGGATGATTTGGAATCCTTCATAAGATGTAAAGCTAAAAGCAAAGAAGAACTAAAACTAGAACTAGAGCACAACTAAAACTAGAGAAGAAAAGAGGAAGAGAGAAAAGGAGAAAAAAGGAGAAAAAAGGAGAGAAAAGAGGAGAATGCCCAAGGTGATCTTCTAGGAGGATTTTGTGATGAGGTGGAGGGGAGAGAGAAGAGAGAAAAGATCTCCCACGATTTTGCTTTTTATTTCCTTTTATTTTTTCTTTTTTTTCTTTACTATTTTTTCTCTCTTCTTCAAACTTGTGAAAAAACCCTCTTGGATGATTATCTTGTCTTGCTTTGATGTGATTTGGACAATCTTTTATTGAAAATTCCATCCATGCCCCTTGTGTTTAAGTGAATGAAAAGAATCTTTAACAAAATCTCCTAAAAGATAGGAGAGAGAGTGTAAATCGCATAAGGGGAGGAGAGCGAATACAACGCCCCATATGGGTCCCTCCATCTTGTTGGCATCTGGAATATTCCCCTGGGACAACTACAGAAGAGCTGGCTTGCATCTCGGTTCACTTCTGGTCCATTATTCTTTTTCTGACCCGAAAAGAATAATCACGTGTAAGGGTGTCTAAATGAATGTGTACTTTTAATGCAACACATCCATCTTGCTCAGAATTTCATCCTCTTCACAACCATAAAAAAGAAATGGGACCTCTTTACGTGTAAAATTGGAGATACCGCACCCAATAGTCCTTAAGGCCTTGAAAATATAAACCTACAAAAAGAGAATAAAACCGAAGGTAGCTCCATTCTAGATATGTAAAAATACATGTTTTACTACCTAAATGTCGCACATAAATGTGCTCATCACCTATGCCACCTCAACCCAAGTCCTCCTATATCTTATCCCTAGTGGAAGCTCCACCAGAGTACCACCTTAGCCGTATTCTCTTATAGCCAATCCCTAGCGGAAGCTCTACCAGAGTGTCACCTCAGCCTAAGCCCTCCTATAGGCTATCCCTAGCAGAAGCTCTGCCAGAGTGCCACCTCAGCCTAAGCCCAGAAGTAGCCTTCCCTAGCTGAAGCTCTGCTATAGACACCCAATTTTGTCACCCTCCCCTGGCTATGATGACATACAAATCGTGGATGCGACCTCTCACTTTTGACTAATAGAGATGACAATCAACTGAGGTGACCCAACCCAGAAACGTTCCATACCCAAAAATTTCCAAAAACCCCTTATGGGAGAAAAGAAGGGTCCAATTATGACTTATCATAAATGAAGGAATCTGGTCCAAAGTGACCGTACAGATGCATAGTACTTGAAATCACGATCCCAACGATATATGGTGCTTCAAAATCGGACCGTCAAATCTCCTGCAATCATTCCTGGAAGTTACACCATGAGCACCCAAACCCTGCCCATGCAAGCACCATACCTTGCGCCCCCAAACCCCGCCCATGCATGCCTTGCACCCCAAGCCTCGCCTATGTGATCACCCAAGCCCTTCCTATGCATGCCTTGCACCCCCAAGCCTCACCCATGTGATCACCCAAGCCCCGCCCATGCATGCACAACACCTCCACTAGCTGGTGCCCCCAGCCATTGACTGATGCCCCTGCCAGCTAACCGGTGCCCCCGTCCACTGACCAATGCCCCCGTCTGATGCCTGATACCCCCGCCCATTGTTCGTTGCCCCCGCTTGATTCTCAATTCCCCGACCACTGATCGGTGCCCTCGCCTACTGATCGGACCCCATCGGCTGACTGGCACCCCCATCGGCTAATTAGTGCCCCCGCCCGATGCCAGGTGCCCTTGCCCTTTGACTGGCACCCATGCCCAATGCCCAGTGCCTCTGCCCCTACCCGCTAATCAGCACCCACGCCCGATGCTCGATGCCCCCTTGAGGTTCTTCAAGTCTTTAAAGAAATCTTTATAGGATTGGAAGTGTTCTTCAGGCCTTCGAAAGTTCTTCAATCATCCAAAATTTTTTTGAGTGAGCATTTTGTGTAGGAGAAACTTTGCCTTCGTTTCCCCCCCTTTGAGGTTCTTCCAGTCTTTGAAAAAATCTTCATAGATTCGAAGTATTCTTCGGGCCTTCGAAGTTCCTTAATCATTCAAATTTTTTCAAGCACTCCCATAGCCTATTCCTAGCTGAAGCTCTGCCGAAGTGCCCTATCTCCAGTGGAAGCTCTGCTAGAGTGCCATCTCAGTCTAGCCCTCCTAAAGCTATTCCTAGCAGAAGCTCTAACGGAGTGCCACCTCATCATAGCCTTCCCATAGCCTATCCCCATCGGAAGCTCTGCCAGAGTGCCACCTTAACCAAAATACAGAAGTAACCCATGCCTAGTGAAAGCTCTGTTGAACTGGCACCTCAGCCTAAGCCCGGAAGTAGCCTTCTTTAGCCCAGGATCTGCTGGAATTCAAATCCAAAAGTAACCGTTCCTAAACGAAACTTTGTCCGAATATTACCGCAGTCAACATCTCTCAAAAAAGGAAGTTGGAGATCAAGACCAAACTTCCCCTGAGCCGGGAGAATCCATAAGAAAGTTTGTACTAGAATTAATCGGGGGTCCACCTTCTTAACCTGAAACAGGGGTCAAGCTTAGATATAATTTCTCACCCAAATTAGCATAATGTAGAATTTGTATTGACCTTGTTTTAGTGGACATAATTATTTAAATTTAGTTAATGTATGTATGTGTGATAACCTAGATATGCATGTGGAATAGGAATAATTGTGGAAAATGTTCGTTCTCAATCCCCTTAAACAGGGTAGATTGGGTGTCTAACACCTTTCCAATTCTACAACCTGACACGTACCCTAAATCTCTGGACCAGACCAACTTTCAGGTCTTTTTCTAAGGAATTGGGCCCACCTGTGGGTCCTAGGGCCATAATTCTAGGTGGCGACTCCAAACCCTTTTGTATGATCCCAATCCCCCATATTGGACCATCATCAAATACCCATCTCAATGATGACCTTTACACTCCTGTGAAATAGGCCTCCATGCATCCCCAAGCTGTGGTACGGTAGTGTGGGGCCCGCAGGTAAGCATACATGACACACGCCTCCCTGAGAAAGGAAAGAGAGGAGAGAGGGCCGAATGCGAGTCTTTTTTCCCCCCATAAAGGGAAGAGATTCCGGCAGCTACCTCCACAGTGGCGACTCCACTGGGGACATGTCAAGCTTCTGACATTAGATGTTACCATTAAATACAAGAACATTTTCCACCACATCTGTTTGAAAACATGTTTGGCTAACCCCATGTTTGTAATTGTATTCGCTAACAACATCATGAATCGTGCTTAAAGTGAAATCATTTGGCGAGGGGCTCCTTGTCATGCCCGCACCCTCGGGGAGGTTAGTACATGTCAAGGAGAGTACTCTGAGAGCAAATGGTAGCCACTTCTTATACAAGGGTGTGCGGTATTGTTAAACGGTGAGGATGTTTGTAATTGTGCCAGCACCCTCAGGGAGGTTCGTGCACTTTATGACATTTGGAGATTGAATAATAATATTCCCGCATTATGCTTTTGCACACGATCACTCACGATTCCACCACCTCCATGGCCAGTCGCTTAACCTCGTGTGTAGTCACAAGTAATGGGCAAGGAAGTCACCCCCTTGATCTAGTACCTCTGGGTATATCAAAAGGATCACGTACCTTACGTATATAGATCCTGTCAAGGAAGCTTTGTCGATCCTATTACATCCACTGCATACTCGCATCATGTAGGAAATAGATGGAAAACACTAGGAACACCACAAGCTGATCTGCAGAATTTGTTTGAAGTCTTGAAAAGGAATCTTCCTATAATGCATTCTAGTCATAAAGAAATGCTCTCCAAAGTGGTATGGATAAAAGGTGTCCTTCCTCCTTAGAAATGAGATATGGATGATTTGGTATACATGAATCCGGGGTGATTCCCATCTAAGTCCCGAAAAATTCTAAATTATCTAAAAGACCCAAGGAAACTAGGAGGAAGGTCACTAAATGGGGTAAGATTAAAGAAAGCATGACTTTATTGACAGAGAATGTCTTACAGGAATATTCTATTCTAGCCATTTGTGTGTATCCCCCACCTATGACATTGAGTGGACCAGGGGCATCGACCCCTATCCACTGCCTATCATCAAGTGGACTAACTTTGGATGAATCATTGGTTGACAATTGAGTGGATGAATGAACAAAGGGTTGGGAATATAAGAATCCTAAAATAAGCCACTTTTAGTTCAGGCACAATTCCACACCTCAAGTATTCTCTGCGGTTTGTTTGGACACATCAGGGTAACCAGTTGGCTTGCTTAAGTCCAGTGTCACCTCCATCGTCTCTCCAAGACTGTTTACTTCCAAGTGACTACAACCCAGTTCCCATGGATCCGCTCAACCCTGAATCACCCGAACAAGCATGGGTCCTCCCTGTAGAGACCTTACAAATAGAAATGGCCGAGGTCAAGAGTGGATTAGCCGAGATATTGCACATGCTTCGAAACCCTCCCAGGACTGATCCTAGGGCTAAACCGGCACCAGCTATAGGAGAATTGGAATAGAATGGACCTATGGATTATCGTGGGAGTTCTTCCTGAGTTTACTCAGGAGAACCAGAGCAATCCAGGCCAACCGATCAACGAGGAGTTTCACCCACCAGTCTGAATGGTCAACGAGGAACCTATTCTTAAGTTCCTCCACCAAGGGTGGTGATTGAAGATGAGGAAAAGGAATTTATGGCACATGTCCAAATGGAACCTCTAGAGATGGAGAGCGAAAGAAAAACCAGAGAGCAGTCTAAAAGTTGGAAAATATGATCCGAACAAGAAAGAGTTTGGAGATCAAGTGGTGGATTCTGATGAGATGAGTTTCTAATCCGGGGCAAGGATTACCAAAAAATTCAAATGATAGACCGAAAAAATTGATAGGTTAGGAGATCCCAAAGCTCATCTCAAAGTTTTCCTCAGCAGCATTGCCGAATCATGGCAGCTTATTGACAATCAGATGGGACAAGATTTCATGTTAACTCTATCAGGGCCAGCACTGAGGTGGCTCACACAGTTGGAGTCTGCCCAAACCCAGAATTGGACAACAGTACTGAAAGCCTTCACCAAGCAGTACTCGTACAACACTGAAGTGGATGTGAAGCATCAGGAACTTGAGACTCTGAGATAGCAGCCCAAAGAAGGATTCACCACCTTTCTAATGAGGTTTAGAGATAAGGTCGCCAAGGTGGCAGATTGACCTTCTGAAGCAGAGCAAGTCGAAATGTTGATTGAAAATCTATCCAAGCCTTACTATGATGTTCTCTACTATCAACATCTACAGACTTTTGATGCCTTGATAGCAATCGGCACACATGTGGAGAACAGGATCCTAATAGATGCCCAGTATCAAGGATCCTCTCAAGACTTGGGAAAGATTACCAGAGTTGGGTGGGGAAAGGGTCCCGAAACCATTGTAGTAGGCGCGGTCCAACAGTCGGTATCACCTGTCACCTCTTCACAACCATTTGTGATACAAGCAGATGCTCCTATTCAAAAGGCTCTTCGCCCAAGGAAATAGTTCACTGATTTAGGGATGCCCATGGCAGATGTATATAAGAAGCTAAAGAAACAAGGACTGCTAGGGATAGTGGGTCCAAGGGTAATCAGTAACCCTCCCCCAGCTTGGTACAGGGACTATGAATACTGTGCTTACCACACTCAAAAGGGGCATACCACTAAAAGGTGCATAGGTCTTCTACATGCAATCCAAGACTTGGTAGACAATTGGACTATTGAAGTCAAAGTCAAATAGCCTCCCAATGTCAATACCAACCCACTCCCAAATTATGGAACTGTCAACATGTTGTCAATGATAAATGATCGACGAGATCTTGATCCTTTGTTCTTTGATCCAACTCATCTTATTAAAAACTCCAAGAAGTACCATATCAGGATGCATAATGAGTGGAAAGAGAATTTATTGCATGTGAAAATATTGTCTTTTCCCCCATAAATAGTAAGGCATAGCATCAGCTTCATTAAAGTGGCTTATCAAAAGAGTGCAACTCCTTCCAAAGAGCTCTTTACATGTACTATGCGGATAGACACTTCTATCGTCCCATGTTCTATGATTTTGGAGGTCCTCACTCTAGTTGTGTGTACAATCTAGAAGAGGAAGCAACAGAGAGTGATCCCACTCAACTCATTACACCCAGAGCTCGGAAGAATCACATGAATGCCCATGCCTATAGAAAAGTCATGAGGTAAAGGGCCAAGGCCATAAGGACCCCCAAAAGAGAAGAGTCATCAAAAGAAGAAGATCAGACATCCACTATCCCTCCTTTATTGTCAATAGACCATACCATACCTTCAGCCTCCACCCTACTACCAACCTCTACCATACCATTAACCTCCACCATACCATCAACCTCCACCATACCATCAAGGAGAAGGAACCTCTCCTACCACCCCCTATCTTTATCGCAATACCCTATCTCCTACATCACATCACCTTCATATCACCTGACTCATATCCCTCATCATCCTTATGCCATTCCTATTCTCAAGGTTTGGTGGATAACCCAAAAGAATGATGGATTGGCGAGTACAGTTGGAAGGATATGCTTACCTTACCAGATTCTCCAAAGATGACCTCATCAACAGGTTCAGTAAATGTCTTAGGAGAAAGTCAAGATGTCAATCTCACTTCTCTGATTCAGACAACCATACCTCAGAAGGACGGTCCAGAGACAATTGAAGAAGTCACAGATGACCTTCTCAGAGCAATAACGAAATTGTTAATAAGGGAACAAATCAAAGAGCACACCTCCCTAATCCATATAGGGAGTGACACAGAAGATGATGAGTCTGATATGATCAGGCTCTGAGCCAATAAGGTCAGGTTTGGCGAGATCTTTCGATCTATACGCTCTGAATACTATGAACGTTTGGATGCAGGAGAATTCGAGGGCCATGAGGAATTTGATGAGTAGGGGGAAATCAGTGAAGAAGAGGATAATGATGACGAGAGTGAGAATTGGGATGATAATGATGATTTCGATGCTCAAAGTGATGACAAGAACTAGGATTGTGTTGATAATATTACCAGGGACCTTGGAATAATAATGAAGATGATGAATCTGGCTATTACTCATCGAGGGATCCTGGAGGATGTTCTGTGTATGCAATCGGCGAAGATGACCCAATAATTGGCCTAATAGATGCTATCCAATCTGCATTCATAATCCGAATGGAGGATGGGTCTACATCAGATTCAAAAAGTAGTGAGGACTTTGGAGATCATGAAAATGTCTTTGAATGTCACGTGAATTCTGTAGCGGATTTCAAAGAACAAATGTGTGATATTTATAGGCGTTTAGATGCGATGAAACTCCGAGTCAAAGAAATTGATCAAATGTTAGGCAAAGTAACCATACTATGCCGAACAATTGGAAAACCTTAAGGAAATAGGGGAAGAAGATACATTTACAGAGGTAGTAGGTGTAGGATTCCAATAGCTTTCTAACTCAGTCAAAATGTTACGAGCTAGGGGTCTTGATATCTGTAGAGGACATCAACTTCCCACCCCAAGCATGGAAGGAGAATCTAAAGAAGGGGATGATCCTATGGTAGGGATAATTACCATAATAGACAATGATGATGAGGTTCGTTATCCTACCGAGATTATTATAAAGAAGCCTGTCAGTGTAATGGAGACTACAAGGGTAAGGCCCTAGCGGTTGAATAATCAAGGACTAACGAGGCTGGAACAAGTGGCTCAAAGAAAGAACCAGAGAATCCAGTCTTGGCTCAGCTCAAGAAGGCCTAGGCCAATATCTCAATTTGGGGCTTATTGATGACCTCCCCTTCACATCGAGAAGCAGTCTTGAAGTCCCTCACCAATATGCAAGTAACGATCAAGATAGATCTGAATCATCTCTCACAAATAGTAGGGGCAACATATGCGGTACAGTCACTGATGTTCTCAGTCTCTGAACTCCCCAAAGGAGTGTAGCACAACTGAGCTCTGCACATAATAGTGGAATGTATTGGTAAGATCATTCCTCAGGTACTCGTTGACAATGGGTCTGCTTTGAATGTTCTGCCTTTGAGGTTGGTAGGAGTATTAGTATCAATATGGAAGAGATGAGGCCATCAAACCAGAAAGTACGAGCATATGACAACACCAAAAGGGAAGTCCTTGGAATCCTCACCATCGCTATGATGATCAGCCCGATGAAGTTTGACATTGATTTCCAGATCATTAATATACCAGAATCCTTCAGCATGCTCTTAGGAAGACCATGGTTACATCATATAAAGGTCATATCCTCCAGCCTCCATCAAAAGATGAAGTTCATTCACGAGGGGAAAGTAATTACAGTAGCCAGAGATCCCGAAGTGGTTAATACTTTAACCAGCATTGAAGAGGGAGAAGAAGAAAACCATGAAGTTTGACTCAGTGGTTTTAAAATAAAAGTAACTTGCATGGTCCTCACCAAGGAAACACCAGAAGAAAAGATCTCGGCTAACTATAAAGCAGTCTAGAGCCCACCAGTGAGCCAAATAATGAAAAACATGCAATAATTTCCTGGAATGGGACTAGGGAAGTATCATCAGGGTGTTCCAAAGCTTCCTACCTTGGTTGTGAGCAAATGAAGAAGTGATCTAGGGTACAAACCTGAAACCCCCAGATCGGGAAGCAACAATGTCAGCAAAGGGCAGAAAATACTAAGAATGACTAAGAAAATATCCGCCTCTTACTATCCTACTCTGAATGGGTATTTCATAAGGGAAAGAAGATTTCCCCTTTTGTGGGAATGTTGGGCCATGGTTTGATGAAAGCACCGCAAAGATGCAACTAGGGTTCGAAATGTTCTTTCAAGATGAGTTCGACTGAGTAACTCATGAGTTAGAGCAAATGCAAACCAAGGAAAGTGACCAGGACAACTGTATCACTGGAATAGAAAAAGTGGCATTGATTGAAGATGGGTTCTCCTCTAACAACCCTACAGCATTGATCCGGTCAAAGGAGGTGCCAAGTCCCCGAGTCTTCCTAAAGAGGGTGGGAAAAAAAGATAAGACTCATCTGGAGTTTACAACTTCCCACTGATTTGAAGAGCCACATTTGTTTTATTCTCTTCTGCAAGAACCATGAGCTCAAGAACTATATGAGCTTAAGCCTAGGCCCTTTAGAGGAAGGATATTGTATACAAAGCAAAGAAGAGCACAAAGAATGATGGTCTGCATGTACTGTGCCCAAATCAACTGCAACGGAAAGGTTCGCGACAGTGGTCAGAGATGTGACCGAGGAGCAGGGATGGCCTCAATCAATAGGCTTGAAAAGTTAGACTTCATAAAAAGGGGATTGAGCAGTCTCCACTGCCTCTCCCCCCTCAAAAAGTTCGTCTTCAGAGAACATGAGATGGATCAGCTCATTTTAATGAAGAAGCAAGAACCTGTCAAAGAGAACAATTGCACCACTGAAGAGATAGTAGTGACTTTCCTGGAAGAAGAAAAAGGCCCTTTACCACATCTGCTCATTCATCGAGCTGTTGACCCACTCCTGAACTGGACAAGCATTGGAGAGAACTTCAAGTTTGCTCATGTTGCTGAGTAAACCAACCTAAATATCACCGATAAAAGCATCAAGTTGGCCATCGAGTCTGTAGTTGAGTCTTCTATTTATGATTACGTGTCTATCTTCCCTCTTGAGGAAAGTCCAGAGTCAGTGTATGTCTAGTCTATTACTCCTTTCATGAATAGAATTTCTGATTACGAGTATGACTTGCCTCCTTTTTCTGATGATGATCTTAATAAATATCATGACCTAATAAAAAAATGCAAGCCAAAGAAAGCTCAATCCATCTATGAGGATACCCGAGTTATTAATTTGGGAACCAACTAATGCCCTCGAGAGGTAAAAATTGTTACCATCCTGGATGATGAAGAAGCAGTGCAGATGATCAGTCTTCTAAAGAAGTTCACTAAAGTCTTTCCCTAGTCTTATGAGGATATGCCTGGGATAGACCCCAACATCGTGTAACATTGCTTGCCGACCTACCCCGGGGCAAACCCGTTAAGAAAAAGCTCAGAAAAATGCATCTAGAATGGAGTGAAAATATCAAAGAAGAAGTCGTGAAACAATAGAATGCAGGGTTTCTACAAGTGGTGAAATATCCCCAATGGTTGGCCAACATAGTACCAGTGCCAAAGAAAGATGGCAGGGTATGCATAGATTTTTGAGATCTTAACAAGGTGAGTCCTAAGGATGACTTCCCACTACCTCACATTGATGTATTGGTCAACAACATAGGAAGGCATGCCTTGCTATCATTTATGGATGGATTCTCAGGATACAATCAAGTGAGCATGCACCTAGAGGATCGTGAAAAGACGAGCTTCACCACTCCATGAGGAAGTTATTGTTACAAGGTAATGCCCCTTGGACTGAAGAATGCTAGGGCAACTTATCAGAGAGCAGCTACAGCCATACTGCATTACATGATGAACAAAGGTGTGGAAGTCTATATGGACAACATGATAGTGAAGTCAAGGGATTGGCAGGGCATATTCCCACACTAAGAGAATTCTTTGAAAGGAGCAAGAAGTATCAGCTGAAGTTGAATCCTCAGAAGTGTGTATTTGGGGCAATGATAGGAAAATTATTGGGATTTATGGTGAGTGAAAGGGGCATCGAAGTTGACCATATCAAGATCAAAGCAATCCAAGAAATTCCCATGCCTCGCACTGAGAAGCAGATACGGGGATTCCTGGATCACATTCAGTATATTAGCAGGTTCATAGCTCAACTGACTACGATCTGTGAGCTAATCTTCAAGCTATTAAAGAAGGATCAGCCCATAGAATGGAATGACCAATGTCAACAAGCTTTTGATAAGATAAAAGGATATCTTATGAATCTAACAGTATTAACACCACTGGTGGAAAGGGAACCACTTTTATTATATTTATCAATCAGGGAGTATTCTATGGGCTCGTTGCTAGCCCAAAATAAAACAGAGAAGGGAGTAGAGCATGCCATACACTACCTCAGCAAGAAGTTCTGGGAATATGAGACACAGTACACATCTTTGGAAAGAACTTATGCTGCACTGAATTGGGCAACAAAAAGGTTATGACACTTCATGGTAGCTTATCCAGTACATTTGATCTCAAGGATGGATCTAATCAATTACCTTTCTGAGAAACCAGCTCTAACAGGAAGGATGGCTCAATGGCTACTATTGCTATCTGAATTTGACATCACCTATGTTGCTTAGAAGATGGAAGAACTTTGGATGATGACTTTCCAGATGAAGAAGTCATCTAATGGATGGTAATTATTATTAGATGAGGAAGGATAACCCTGTCATGACGGAAACCATTCAAAAGGAGATCCTCAAGTGTCTTGACAATGGGATCATCTATCACATATCAGACAGTGAATGGGTTAGCCCAGTACAAGTAGTGCCTAAGAAATCGGGAGTCACTATGGTAAAGTTTGATACAGATGAACTCATTCCCACTCATCTTCAGATTGGGTGGTGAGTGTGCATTGATTACCGTAAACTCAACACAGCCACTTGGAAAGACCATTTCCCCCTTCCCTTCATTCACCAGATGTTAGAAAGATTAGCTGACCATGAGTATTATTGATTCTTAGATGGATATGCTGGCTATAACCAAATCCCCATAGCTCCAGAAGACCAAGACAAGACTTCCTTTACTTGTCCCTTTGGAACTTTTGCTTACTGGCACATGTCTTTGGGTTGTGCAATGCCCCTACAACGTTCTCTAGAGATGCATGATGAACATATTCTCTAACATGGTAGAGACCTTCCTTGAGATCTTTATGGATGACTTTTCCATACATGGCTCCACCTTCTCTAAGTGTCTTCACCATTTGAATTTAGTGTTAAAGAGGTGTAGGGAGAAAAATATAGTTCTCAATTGGGAGAAGTGTCACTTCATGGTGAAGGAAGGCATAGTCTTAGGTCATGTCATCTCTAAGGAAGGGATCAAGGTTGATAGAGCCAAGGTGGATCTCATCTCTTATTTTGCCACCACCAAGGACTGTCAAGGATGTTAGGTCTTTTCTTGGCCATGCTAGTTTCTATAGGAGATTTATCAAGGATTTTAGTAAGATAGCTAGGCCATTGACTAGCTTATTAGCCAAAGATCAGTCCTTTGTTTTTTCTCCTGAATGCTTACTTTCTTTTGAACATCTAAAGAAGGCTCTAACTATAGCTCCCATTATCCAAGCTCCTATCTGGACTGAACCTTTTGAGCTGATGTGTGATGCCTCTAATTTTTCCATTGGAGTTATACTAGGAAAATGAATAAATAAGCTATCCCATGTGATCTACTATGCAAGTAGAACTATAAATGATGCACAACTGAACTACACCATGATAGAAAAAAAAAATTTGGCTGTTGTGTATACTTTAAAAAAATTTAGATCATACCTTATTGGCTCTCATGTGATAATTTATATAGATCATTTAGCCATTAGGTATATTGTGGGTAAGAAAGATGCTAAAGCACGTCTCATTTGATGGGTCTTATTGCTAGAAGAGTTTGATCTTAAGATACGGGAAAAGAAAGGAACAGAGAATAAGGTAGCAGATCATCTATCTTGATTACCTAATTCTTTGACGGGTAAATCTCCAATCAACGAGAGCTTTCCTGATGAGCAGTTGTTGGCAGTCTCTATTGAACCGTGGTTCGCTGACATTGTCAACTATTTGGTCATGGGTGTGACACCTCCCCATTGGTCCACCCAGGATAAGTATAGGTTTCATTCCCAAGTTAAGTACTTTTTTTGGGATGATCCTTATTTGTTTAAGTCGTGTCTAGATCAGATTATCTGACGTTGTGTTCCTGATCATGAGCAGTATTCCATTTTATCTTTTATCATGATCAGGAAAGTGGAGGCCACTTTAGTGCGAAGAAGACTACGGCCAAAGTTTACAATGGATTCTAATGGCCTATCCTCTTCAAGGATGCTTTTGTTTATTGCAAGTCTTGTAACGCCTATCAATCTTTAGGACGTGTGACCAAGAGAAATATGATTCCCCTCATCCCAATTCTAGTTATTGAGATTTTTTATGTGTTGGGTATTAATTTCATGGGACCATTCCCTAATTCTTTTGAGAATTTATACATCTTATTGGTTGTAGACTATGTTTCTAAATGGATTGAAGCCATTTCCTGTAAATCTAATGACCACAAAGTGGTGGTATTATTAGTGATAGGGGTGCACACTTTTACAATAGGCCTTTCGAGGCCTTGATGAAAAAATATGGGATCACCCATAAGCTGGCTACCCCTTATCACCCCCAAACTAGTGGCCAAGTGGAGGTGTCCAATACGCAAATTAAGTAGATTTTAGAGAAAACTATTAATCCCAACCACAAGGATTGGTCTAATCAATTGGCGGATGCCTTGTGGGTGCATAGGACTGCTTATAAGACTGATTTGGGTCAATCTCCCTACCGTCTGGTGTATGAGAAGGCATATCATTTACCGGTTGAGTTAGAACATAAGACGTTTTGGGCTATCAAACAGTTAAATTTTGATTTTCCTACTATTAGAGCGCATAGGAAATCCACCTGGTAGAGTTGGATGAGATTAGCAACAACGCCTATGATAGTGCTCAGATTTACAAGGCCAAAATCGAAGCCTTCAATAATAGACAAATTCTTAGGAAATCTTTTCAAGTTGGTGACAAGGTTTTGTTATATAACTCTAGGTTACATATTTTTCCAGGAAAGTTGAGATCCCATTGGGATGGTCCTTATATTATGCAAACTGTTTTTTCTTATGATGCTACTGAGGTTTTGAACCCTAGCATAGCTGCAATTTTTAAGGTCAAAGGTCAACCATTGAAACCCTTCATTGAGTTGCCATCTTTTGCTTTGTAAGAGGTCATGGATCTCTATGAACCTCTTTACACAGATGACTGACTTTTACCTAAGTATGACCCCCTTGCATTGTCCTTACTTTTAATTCTTTTCATGCATTGAGGACATTGCATGACTTAAGTGTGGGGGAGGGAAATTAGTGTCTTTTTCTTTTTGCTTTTTTCTCCTTTGTTTGTGTTTGTTTTTCTTTTTGTTTTTGACCTTGCTAAGGATGGAGTCCTACTTTGGTTTCTGGCTAATAATCATATCGTTCAATTGCTTGATGTGTGAAAGTATTAGTTTTGATTAAGGTACCCATCTTAAACCATAAAAACCCTGTTGAGAAAAAAGAAACAAGCCCATATCTTGAGATGGGACTCTCTTTTGAAAAATAAGAGATCCTTGTTTTATGGTGTTGGACCGTATGTAAGTCTATGGGTTCCTTGTACTCTTGATTTGGAGTTGACACCTTCTTTTTAATTTGGCACGTGTTAATAAATACACAATTATAAATGAAGTGTGGGAGCTAGACAGGACATTGCGCATCAGAAAGCGGAGTGTCTTGATCGAAACTCTTAGGGAGGAAATTTCTGAAAGAACTCTGACATCACTGTCTATGTGAACATATGCAAAAAGTGAAGCTACATAGTAACTTGGGTGTCTAGTGTTTGCTCTGCCATGTCATTCAAGCCAATAGTAGTGGAGTAGGATAGAGTTCATTATGAAAAAAAAAAACCACACAGCAGGAAAGTATGTGAAAATGTCATCAATGCCTTAGTTAACATGTTTTATAAAAAACACTCCAACGCTTTAGTCCTTGGTTCCTTATTACTTTACAAGTGGTTTTTCCTTAAGATAAGGATGTCTTGGAAGAGACAAGGGGAGTTTCAAATTAAGAAATATGCTTGCACCTGGAATTGATATGGGTAAGAATAATTTAAGTGTGGGGGTCCCTATATCAAGTATATAAGGAATCATCTTTGCTCTGGATCGGTATGGCCCTTACCTTTAGCCAAAGCCCAGACTTGTTTTTATGAATTTTGGGTGTATATTCATTGCAAACACCCACGAGACACAACTCGCCTGCTAGGGGTGACTTAAGGGTTTAAAGGCTTGTTGCACATACTAAGTGCAACCATGATTCCTACGAAAGTGAGTTAGATTTTTTGCTTTTATTCTTTTTCTTTTGCTAGAGGACTAGAAAAGTCTAAGTGTGGGGGAATTCTGATGAGCACATTTATGTGTGAAATCTAGGTAGGAAAGCATGCATTTTTACAAACTTAGAATAGAGCTACCTTAGCAGGTTTTTGTATTTTAAAGGCCTTAAGGACTATCGGGCACCATATTTCCATTTTAACATATAAAGAGGTCCTATTACTTTTCATGGTTGTGAAGAGGACAAAATTCTAATCAAGATGGACGTGTTGCATTAAAAGTACACATTCATTTGGACAACCAAACACATGATTATTCTTTTAGGTTAGAAAAAGAATAATGGACCAGAACAGAACCGAGAAGCAGGCCCAACCAGTTTGCAATTGTCCCAGTAGAATATTCTAGATGCTAACAACAAGGGAGACCCACACACTTGGACGCTACACTCTCTCTCCTCCACCTTGGGCGATTCTTTTTTTTTGGAGATTTTGTGAAGCTTTTCTCTCTCCTACTCATCACTTAAAGCACAAGGGGCATGGATGGAATTTCTAACTCAATTAGAAGATTGCCCTAATCAATTCAAAGCAAAGAAGAATTGCTCAAAGCAAGAGAGCCGCCAACATGAAGAAGAGAGATAAAATAGGAAATAAGGAGAAAAATAGAAAAAAAATTGAGGGATATACTCTCTTATACGATTCTCTCTTTCTCTCTTCTCTCTCCTCCACCTCACAATTGTGGGCCCCCAAACTTTAATCATTGGTCTCTTTCTCTATTTCTCTATAAATAAAAAACATTCAAGGGGAGAGGACGTCTAGTTTTTATTTTTTTGCTCTCTTTTCTCTCTCCTTGTGTGCATTTCTATTTTAGGGTTTTATCTCTTTCTCTAGTTCTCTTCTCTAGGTTTAGTCTCTCTTTAGTTCTTCTTACTTTTTGGTTAAACACTTTTGTAATGGAGTTTTATTTGATGAATAGAAGTTTTCTTTCATGTTTATGGTTTATGCTATTCAATTGTAATTTTGAATTCTAGTTTTAGGCTTAGTTCTAAGTTACAAGAACCAAGTGTGGAGCTTCTCTTTTCAAGTTCAGATTTGTCTTCTCTAGTTCTAGCAATTTCAAATTTGGTTGATTCTAGATCTGGTTTTTAGGGCTGGTAGTATTTCAAATCTCTATCAAGTTTTTAAGTTCAAGGATTGAAGTAAGGTAGGTAGGCTTCGTCATAAGTCTTCTCACCCCTTCTCATTCCCCCTTCTTGCTACCCATTCATTCTTAACTTAGGTTTTTAATTTTAGTTTTGCTTTATTATTCTCCCTTTCCCCCACGGTTCATGGCTAGCCGATGCGTTGGCTCTGCCCCTCCTAGCCATAGAACCATCCTTTTATTTCAGTTATTTATTTCCCAATCATCCCTTCTCCTTAAACTAAGTAGAAAATCCCTTGTAAGAGTTACTCTCTAGTCAACTAGGGAAGCTTGCATAATCTGCAGTGCATCCCTCGGGCTAAGTAGAGAAACCTGCTTGTGTGCCTTTCTTCAGTTTCACTTTTAATTTCAGCACTTTAAATTTTAGCACTTTTTCTTTTTCCTTTACTTTATTACTTTACTTCAGCCCTTTACTTTATTGCCTTTTATTTCAGCACTTTTACTTTCAGTTAGTTCCTTTTTATCTATATGGTTTGAAGTATTTAAATTCCTAGAGTTGGTTAGGACATTTTTAGATGCATTTGTGTAAGGGCGGTAGTTAGAAGTAGAACACCATAATTAATTAGTTCATTTATGCATTACTAAAAGAAGCCAAAAATAAACTGGTTGCTCTCCTTGTGTTTGACCCGTTAGCTACATCGATCCGTACGCTTGTGGTTAGTTTTTAAACTCAAACACTAGGGTCTCTACTAGTAATACCGCTTCAACCCCGTATACCAAGGAAAAAGGAGTTACCCCAGTCGAGTATCATATAGAAGTCTGATATGCCCATAAAGGGAGTGGCAACTTGTCTGCCCAATCTTTCTGTGTTTCAGTCATTTTTTGGAGGATGACCTTGATGTTTTTGTTAGATGCTTCCACTGCCCCATTGGTCTGTGGTCTATAGGTGGTCGAGCGATGCCTCTTGATACCAAACTTCACGCAGATCTTGTCAATTTTGCCCCAGAAATGGGATCCTTGATCTGATATTAGTTCTTAGGGCACTCCATACCGGTGTGAGGGTAGCGGCCAAAAAAGAGGAGGATCTCTCCCTTTTCTTTTGGCACTCTCTCCTCTCTTTCTTTCTTTCTTTGGTGAGAGGTGGTGTCATGTCTGTCTCTGTGGGCCCCGCACCATCGTACCGCCACTTGAAGATATGTGGGGGTCATCATTGAGATGGGTATTTGATAATGGTCCAATACAAGGGATTGGGATCGTACAAAAGGGTTTTGGAGTCGCCACCTAGGGTTATGGGCTTACGACCCAGGGGTGGGCCCAATTTCTGTGAAAAGGACCCAAAATTTGGTCTAGTCCAGAGATTAGGGTACGTGTCAGGTAGAATTGGAAAAGTGTTAGGCACCTAATCTACCTGGTTCAACCGGTCTTCCTACTAGATGCATGAAGAACGAACATTTTCCAAAATTATTTTATACTGCACGCATGGCTAAGTTATCACACATATATACATTAACTGAATTTGATTACTTATGTACACTAAAACAAGATCAATAAAGAGTCTACATTATGCTAACTCGGGTGAGAGATTATACCTGAGCTTAACCCCTGTTTCAGGTTAAGAGAGAGGACCCTTGATTGGTGTGGGCACGAACATTCTTATGGATTCTCCCAGCTCAGGGGAAGATGGTCTTAACCTCCAACTTCCTTTCTCAAGAGATGTTGACTGTGGTAATATTCAGGCAGAATTCCGGCAAGGAAAGGTATTGAGTTTCGGCAGAGCTTCCACTAGGAAAGGCTACTTCCAAGCTTAGGCTGAGGTGGCACTCCAGAGGAGCTTTCGCTACAGAGGGGCTATTTTTAGATTTGGATTTCGACAGAGCTTTGACTGGGAAAGGCTATTTCTGGGCTTAGGTTGAGCTAGCACTTCGGCAAAGCTTCCGCTAGGGAGGGGTTATAGGATGGCTTAGGCTGAGGTGGAGCTTTGATAGAGCTTTCGCTAGGGAGGGGCTATAGGAGGGCTTAGGCTGAGGTGGCACTCCGACAAGGCTTCTGCTAGGGATAGGCTATAGGAGGGCTTAGGAGGCTTGGGAAGGCTTGGGAAGAACTTTGAAGGAATTGGGAAGAACTTCAAAGGGGAGGGAGAGAAGGACAGAGTGTCTCCGACAAGAGTGTCCACCAAGTGGCTCAAGTGTGAAATTTCAAGGAGAGGGGGGGTATTTATAGGTTTCTTGGACTAATGGGGTGAAAAAGGGATTTTCTTAGCTAATGGGGTGAAAATGATGTTTTTTCAGCCAATAAGGTGCAACAGCGTAAGGTATGCTAGCAGGGTGGCACGGGGTATGCAAGCGAGTGAAGAGGGAAAATCTGCCAAAATCTAGTCATTGAAGTGGGGCCACTAGAGCACGATGCAGGGTCATCGACTATCGGCCACCAGAGCGGGGCCGTCGACTTTTGAAACAGGGACGTTGACTTGCAAAGCTACGATTGTTGGAAGCAAGGCCACGATGGTTAGGGGCGGGGCCACGGGGAATATTCTGAGGAATATTGATCAGATGGCTCCGAGAAAATTATGTCTTCTGGGGATGATTACGGGAGATCCAGCGGTCCAATTTTGACGCACCATATATCATTGGAATCGTGATTCTGAGTATTATCCATCTGTATAGTTGCTTTAGACCAGATTGGTTTGTATATGTGATGTCATAATTGGACCCCTCTTTTCTCTTGCACAGGGTTTCTAGGGTTTCTAGGTGCGTATGGAGTGTTTCGAGATTGGGTTTCTTGAATCAGTTGTCATCTCTGTTGATTAGAAGCAAAAGGCCATGTTCATGATTCATGAGTCATCATAACTGGGGGAGGGTGACAAAATTGGGTGTCTACAACCAACAAATGATATTTTCTTGGATGAATTTTGCCACCTTAGCAGATGTGAGGATTGCATATGACTGAGCTTCTACCCACTTGGTGAAGTAATCAATAGCCACCAGGATGAACTAGTGCCCATTGGATGCTTTGGGGTTGATCTTCCCTATGACATCAATACCCCAAGTAGAGAATGGCCAGGAGGAACTGAATGAGTGTGATTCTGTTGGTGGGATGTGTATGATATTGGTAAATATCTGACATTTATGACATTTCTTGACAAAACCCACACAATCAGCTTCCATGGTGTTTCAGTAGTACCCCAATCTGAGAATCTTCTTAGATAGCATCTTAGAATTCATATGGGGTCTACAAAGGCCTTGATGAATTTCCTCCATAATTGTTCTAGCTTGATCTTCATCTACACATAGTAACTATGTCCCATCATAAGACCTCTTGTACAATAAATCCCCTTGGAGAATGAATTAGGTAGCATATCTCCTTATTTTCCCCATTTGTAGCTTCAACTGGATACTTCCTTTCCTTGATGAAGTCTACTATATGAGCAAAACTAAGACCGGCCATCTACAATGAGAGAATTCACTGTATTTTGGTAAATGGGCTTGTTTATTTGTTCCACTAAGAATGGTCGGTTCTGGGCCATAGGATTGCACTCTACCATGGAAGCCAAGGTGGCAAGGGCATTAGGAAACTAGTTGTTATCCCTTTGGAAATATTCAAATGGATCTTCTGTCCAATGACCTCTTCCAGATGTTTTGATACAGCTTCAGTTTCTCATCTCTAGTCTGCCACATTCCTTGCATCTGATAGATCACAATGGCTTAATCTCCATATACCTTGATCTTTTTCACCCCAATAGTTAGAGATATTTCAAGTCCCAAGGCACAAGCTTTATATTCAGCAATGTTGTTGGTACAAGGAAAGTCAAGGCAGAATAACGAAGGCAAATAAAGGCCGTCTGGAGTGACAGGCAATATTCCTGCACCACACCCCTTTTGGTTGGATGTTCCATCAAAAAATAACTGCAATTCCTTAGTTGTACCTTCTTCTTCAATTGCTGTGATTTCTTCATCTAGAAAGGTATCATCTAAGGCTCTTCCATCTTCTATGGGGTGGGTAGCCAAATGATCAGCCATAGCTTGCCCTTTAATAGACTTTTGAGCAACATAGGTGATGTCAAATTCTGATAGCAATAATAGCCATCGAGGCATCCTTCTTGTTAGAGCTGGTTTCTCAAAGTGGTACTTGATTGGATCTATCTTGAGATCAATTGTATTGGATATGCTACCATGTAGTGTTGCAGCCTTTTCGTGGCCCAAATTAGTGCAGCACAAGTTCTTTCTAAAGATGTGTATCGTGTCTCGTATTCTAAGAACTTCTTGCTAAGGTAGTATATGGCATGCTCTACCCCCTTCTTTGTTTTCTTTTGTGCTAGCAAAGATCCTATGAAATACTCCTCAACTGATAAGTACAACAAGAGTGGTTTCCCTTCCACCGATAGTGTCAATACTGGTGGGTTCATAAGATATCCTTTTATCTTATTGAAAGCTTGTTGAACTGGTCATTCCATTCTGTGGGCTGATCCTTTTTTAGCAGCTTGAAGATTGGCTCGCAGATCATAGTCAGTTGAGCTATGAACCTACAGATATTTTGAATATGACCCAGGAATCCTCGTATCTGCTTCTTAATGTGAGGTGTTGGCATTTCTTGGATTGCCTTTATTTTAATAGGGTCAACTTCGATGCCTCTTTCGCTCACTAAGAATCCCAACAACTTCCTTGTTGTTGCCCTAAATACACACTTCTGAGGATTCAACTTCAGCTGATACTTCTTGATCCTTTCAAAGAATCACCTTAACGCAGGAATATGCCCCTACTGATCCCTTGACTTCACTATCATGTCATCCATATAGACTTCCACATCTTTGTGCATCATCTCATGTAGGATGACTGTAGCTGCTCTCTGATAAGTTGCCTCAGCATTCTTCAGTCCGAAGGGTATTACCTTATAGTAATAAATTCCCCATGAAGTGGTGAAGGTTGTCTTCTCATGGTCTTCCAAATGCATGCTCACTTGATTGTATCCTGAGAATCCATCTATGAATGATAGCAAGGTGTGCCCTACTGTGTTGTCGACCAATACATCAATGTGAGGTAATGGGAAATCATCCTTAGGGCTCACTTTGTTAAGTTCCCAGAAATTGACGCACATGCGTACCCTACCATCTTTCTTTGGAACTGGTACTATGTTGGCCAACCATTGGGTGTACTTCACCATTTGCAGAAACCCTGCATTCCATTGCTTCATAACTTCTCTGATCTTTTCACTCCATTTTGGACGCATTCTTCTGAGCTTCTGCTTGACTGGCTTTGCCCCGGGGTAGATCGGCAAATGATGTTGAACGACCAGGCAAAGACTTCGGTGAACTCCTTTAGAAGATTAATCATCTGCTTCGCTTCTTACTCATCCAGGGTGGTACCAATTTTAACCTTTTGAGGACATTGGTCGGTTCCTAAATTAATAACCCAGGTATCCTCACGGATGGATTGGGCTTTCTTTGGTTTGCATATTTTTATTAAGTTATGATATTTATTAAGACCATTATTAGAAAAAAGAGGCAAATCGTACTCAGAATCAGAAATTTCATTCATGAAAGAGGGAGTAACAGACTTAACATACACGGACTCTGGACTTTCCTCAAGAGGGAAAATAGACACACAATCATAAACAGAGGACTCAACAATTGACTCGACAACTAACTCAATGACTGACTTAATGCTTTTATCAGTGGTATCCAGGTTGGTTGACTCAACATCATTAGTAAACTTGAAGTTCTCTCCAATACTTATCCAGTTCAGAAGTGGTTCCGTGGCCAATGGGTAAGTAGGTGTGGAAATGTAGACACCCAATTTTGTCACCTTCCCTGGCTATGATGACTTACAGATAGTGGACGTGACCTCTCGCTTCCAATCAATAGAGATGACAATTGACTGAGGTGACCCAACCCAAATACATTCCGTACTCACCCAAAAATCCCGTGCAAGAAAAAAAATGGTCCAATTATGACTTATAATTTACAAAGGAATTTTATCCCAAGAGACCATACAGATGCATAGTATTCAGAATCATGATTCCAATGATATATGGCACGTCAAAATCGGACCGTCAGATCTCCCGTAATCATTCCTAGGAGTTACATCATGAGCACCCAACCCCACCCATCCAAGCCTTGCCCATACGATCACCCAAGCCCTGCCCATGCATGCCTCCCGCCCCTAAGCCTCGCCCATATGAACCCCTAAGCCCCACCAATGCATGCATCGCGCCCCCAAGCCTCACCCATGCGATCACCCAAGCCCTGTCCATGCATGCCTCACACCCCCAAGCCTCGCCCATGCAATCGCCCATGCCCCACCCAAGCATTTGAGACACCTCCATTGGCTGGTGCCCCCACCCACTGAGCGGCACCCCCGCCAACTAGCCGTTGCCCCCACACACTAATTGGAGCCCCCATCTGATGCCTAGTGCCTCTGCCAGCTGACCTGTGCTCCCACCTGCTACCCGGTACCCCTGTCCACTGATCGGCTCCCTCACCCACTGATCGACACCCCAGCCGAATGCCTGGTGCCCTCGCCCATTGACCAACACCCTCGCCAGATGCCCAAGGCCCCCACCCGCTAACCGGTGCCCTCGTCTGCCTACTGGTGCCCCCGTCGACAACCGACATCCACACTTTGATGACTGGATTTTGTGATGAGATCCCCTCTTCACCCGCTTGTGTACTCCGCACCGCCTCACTAGCATACCCTACACCATGACCTCCCATTGGCCCGAAAAAATATCTTTTCACCACATTGGCCCGAAAAAATATCTTTTCACCACATTGGCCCAAAAAAGCATCTTTTCACCTTATTGGCCAAGAAAATTCACCTTTCACCTCATTGGCCCAAAATTTTACTTTTCATCCCATTAGCCAAGAAAATCCACTTTTTTACCCCATTGGTCCAAAAAATCTATAAATACCCTCCCTCCCTTTGGTTTTTCACACTCAAGCCTCCTAGTGAGCACCCCTTATAGAGAAGCTCTGCCCTCTCTCCTCCCCCCCTTTTGAGGTTCTTCAAGTCTTCGAAGAGATCTTCATAAGATTTGAAGTGTTCTTTGAATCTTCGAAGTGCTCTTTGGGCCTTCGAAGTTCTTCAATCATCCAAATTTTTTTCAATGAGCATTTTGTGTAGGAGAAACTTTGCCTTTATTTCCCCCCTTTTGAGGTTCTTCAAGTCTTCAAAGCAATCTTCATAGATTTAAAGTGTTCTTCAAATCTTTGAAGTGTTCTTTAGGCCTTCAAAGTTCCCCAATCATTCAAATTTCGTCAAGCCCTCCTATAGCCTATTCCTAACGGAAGCTCTGCCAAAGTGCCACCTCAGCCTAGCCCTCCTATAGCCTATTCATAGTGAAAGCTCTATTGGAGTGTCACCTCATTATAGCCTTCCCATAGCCTATCCCCATAGAAACTCTGCCAGAGTGCCACCTCAACCAAAATACAGAAGTAGCCCATCCCTAGCGAAAGCTCTATCGAACTAACACCTCAGCCTAAGCCCGGAAGTAGCCTTCCTTAGCCGAAGCTCTGCCGGAAGTCAAATCTGAAAGTAACCGTTCCTAGCCAGAACTCTGTCCGAATATTACCACAATCAACATCTCTCAAAAAAGGAAGTTGGAGGTTAAGACCAACTTCCCCTTAGCCGGGAGAATCCACAAGAAAGTTCGTGCCAACATTAATCGGGGGTCCACCCCTTTTGACCCAAAACAGGGATCAAGCTCAAGTATAGTTTCTCACCCAAATTAGCATAATGTAGACTTTATATTGACCTTATTTTAATGTACATAATTATTTAAATTCAATCAATGTATATATGTGTGATAACCTAGCTATGCATGTGGAATAGGAATAATTGTGGAAAATGTTCATTCTCAAGCATCTAGTAGGAAGACCGGTCGAACAGGGTAGATTGGGTGCCTAACACCTTCTTAATTCTACAACCTAACACGTACCCTAAATCTCTAGACCAGACCAACTTCTGGGCCCTTTTCTCAGGAATTGGGCCCACCCTCGGGTCCTAGGCCCATAATCCTAGGTGGTGACTCCAAACCCTTTTGACTGAATTAGATAAGGGAATTTCCCGATGTGTTCCCAGATGATTTGGCAAGATTCCCCCGGACTGAGAGACAGAGTTTGTTATAGACTTACTCCTAGGTTCAGCACCTGTGTTAAAAGCCCCTTACCGAATGGCCCGCATAAAATTACAGGAATTACAAGTACAACTTCAAGATCTTCTTAAGAAGGGCTTCATTAGACCTAATGTGTCTCCATGGGGAGCACCGGTACTATTCGTTAAGAAGAAGGACAAAAGTATGAGATTATGCATTGATTACCGAGAGCTTAACAAGCTAACAATCAAGAACTGGTACCCTTTGCCAAGGATTAATGATCTATTTGGTCAGCTGCAGGGTGCTAAATTATTTTACAAGATTGACCTTAGATCGGGCTATCACCAACTTAGGATCAAGGATAGTGATGTCAGCAAGACAGCCTTCAGATCCCAGTATGGGCATTATGAGTTTTTGGTGATGTCATTTGGGTTGACCAATGCACCAGTTGCATTCATGGATTTGATAAACCGGGTATTTCAGGATGTTTTGGATAAGTTTGTGATTGTGTTCATTGATGACATCTTGGTATATTCCAAAAGTGTATTGGAACATACTGTTCACCTAAGACTGGTATTATAACGTTTGAGAGAGAAGCAACTCTATGTCAAATTCAACAAGTGTGAGTTCTGGCTTTCACAAGTGGCATTCCTAGGCCACATTGTCTCAAATAAGGGTATAGAGGTTGACCTAAGAAAGGTGAAGGCAGTGCTTGAGTGGGACACTCTCAAGAATGTGGCAGATATTCATAGTTTTCACCAATGACCCGACTCACACGAAAGGGTGTGAAATTTGAATGGTCCGATGCTTGTGAGAAAAGCTTCAAAGAGCTGAGGCAAAAGTTGGTATCAGTGTAACACCCTAAATTTTGAAGCAGTTGTTCCCTAGTGTCAGGACATAATTGGCACATGGGAGATAGGTTGTTATCTTATGGATCACACATGTATAGCAATAGAAGGGACAAATTGGCAGATTTGATAGTCAATTCGGATGGGTAAAATGGTCAAAATTTGTGGGAATGGCCCCACAAATGTTAGGTAATGCAAGAGAGGATTAGTCTACTGGAAGGCTAAAAATCGGCCAGCCAGTTTGACTGGCAGAATACTAAAAAATTAGGTTTTCTTTATAGGGCCTATGTAGTGCACTACTCTCAAAACCCAGTTTATTGACCAGTTGGTTCGGTTTAGTCATGCAGGGTCCGAACCGACAAGGGTTGATGTAGGTGCCCTATGGTGTGACAACAAGGGTGATTTCGAATGAGGGGTGATCGGACAAATTCGAGCCAGTGCCCGATGTTGTTTGCATGCCTAATCCATACCCTTACACGTATCATGAGGCTATATAAGAGTAGGGAAGGTATGTTGTCGTATTAGATGATAAGAACTTGGTTCACGACAAGTGGCGGGATTGAAATACGCATTGAGAATTGATTCCCATCGAAATTTAGCAAGGTTGGCCATGTTTTGGCCAACAGGTGGGTGGTCATTGGTGGGTGTGACCCTCCCGTGCGACCCACCTGTAGGGGAAATGTGGGCCTTAGCAAGCTCAACTTGGGTGATCATGAGTGTTTTGGGTTCCCCATCGTAGTTAAGTCATGTGTGTCCGATAGTACTGGCTACTTCGCTCAGCATTGCAGTTTAATGCAATTCGGATCATAAGGTGTCAAAGCCAAATGCACCTTAGTAGATATTTATAACTCAACTATAAATAGCATTTATTCTTCTCCCATTTATTATTTCAGCAAGGTTGGTGGAGAGGAGTAAAGAAGAGGAAGAAGAAGAAGGAAGAGAAGGGAATAGTGTGTGGGGAAAAGTGTTCCCCGCTTGTTGTCGAAGTTATATCTAGCCGTTTCGACGCCAGGAAGGTGATTGGAACCTTGAGAGCTGCGATTTGAGGTAGGTAAGTGCCAAAATCCCTTGAATCTGGTGAAACCCTCTTGTGTTGTCAAATCAAGGAGTTAAGAAAGAGTATGTGTTGTCTTTGAAGGTTATAAAGGAGGAACAAACAAGATCTAAAAGCATTTAAGGGATATCTTGAGTTGGAGGAAGGATCTTAGGTTTTAGGGTTTTCTTGAACCTAAAGATATGATTTGCTCCCAAATCTTGATTTGAACCTAGATCTATGTTGATTTCATGTAAATGGAGTCTTAAATGGTGAAAAATGCGAAGGAAATAACCCCCCTCGGGTTCCTAAAAGGTGGGGTGAAGAAGGTAAGTAGGACAGCAGAACCCACTGGACAATAGTGGGTGGCACCGATGGGTAACCAGAGCCACTAATGAGACCCGCCACTCTTCCCTGGGCCTTGGTGCCTGTTGGTAGGGTGGACCAGCTGGTAGAATTGGCAAGTACTTAGACCTGTCAGTAGCTCCCGCCGGTGTGGTCTGGTTGCTGTCTGAATGGGCAGCTTGCACAGGTGGGTCCTCCTACCCACTTATATAACCCACCTGTGGTCCAATGAGCTCCGATTCAAGCTTGAACTTCATTGACAACCTCCTTTGCATTAATAAACATGTTGTGTCTATGTCTTTCATTGTTTTAGGGTCCCAAAATGGACGTATTCTAAGCTCCCTTTTTGTGTTAGGTTTTGTGATCCTCATCTTCGCACGTCGGATCTCACTCGTACCGAGTGTGCACATTCTTGTACATGAATAGGTAAGTGAGGAGAGGATGTTGATTTTATTTTGGAGTGTTATTTCATCATTTTTATTTTACACATCATCTTGCCAACTCCATGAATATGTCTTGTCTACTACAGGATGTATTTATGAATCATCATGTTGTATCTTTAAAATTTCAAACATTTGTCACTTGCTTTGAATTATGAACATGGATTATTTCAATTATTGGATAATGATGATTTGTTGGATACATGATGAATTGCTAGTTTAGATGTCGTAGTTGGCTTGGAAACGAATGCATTGGTGCCCTGTGGAATGGGACGCGGAACCACTATGTATTCGTACTATTTTATATAGATGCATTGGGTTTAGGTTGACATTCCCTCGTGCTATGACCCTTCCCAATAGGGGTTTAGGTGTAGGGTTATCATTGGGGGAAAGCGTTGGTCACGGACCACCATGGTGGGTAGAAGTACTCCTGGATAATTATTAGGACTGTTGGAAACCTTGGTGATATATTCACAGGGCCGAGCGTACTGCATTTATTTTCTATTGTGGTTCAGTCACGATTAACTTTTATACTGTGGTTCGGCCATGATTTACTTTTTTGAGTACTCACGACTGACCCTCTCTGACAACCCTATAGTTGTATCTTGGAATGGAGAACGTGACTCATACTTGGGGCATACATGCACTGCGATTGTGAGTAGCACATAACGTATGACTTAGCATTGCTGCATAGACAAATAGCCCTAAAATGAATTTCATGCATATAGGATCATTTGAAATGCGACTGCTTGTTTGCATCTTTCTTTCCATTTGCTAAGCTAGTGAGCTCACCCCTTTATACACACCTTTTTAGATGATTTTACAAGTTTCCCCATGGAAGAGCAAGAGCCGGGGCCTACTGACGAGTTCCCGGTAGGTGACTAGTGGGTTCCAGAAGGTTTTAGGCACGGTGCCCGGTGCACGTGTGAGGGCTACATTGTAGGCAACAGTAGTGATTTCTGATCATCACCTTTTTTATTCTTGTGATGTATTCCCCTTCTGTGCTCTAGATATTTAAATTGTTATTTCTTATGTAATTATCATGTCTGCAGACCCACATGTATATATACTATGTATAAAAATTTAGGTATCAAGAGTAGTGGGAAAATTTATAGTTATACATGATAAGTCTTCCACTAAACTACCTAATTATACTTTCATATCCTGTGGTGCATGTTGTGTTGTGGTTTACCGCATCAGATGATCCTGGTGATTCTTGGGTTACCTGGAGGTAACCCGATCACCGGTCCGGTTCTATGTGAATAGGGTGTGACAATGGTGGTATTATAGGAGATGCTCTAAACACTCACAACTTGCAAGTTCGAATCCTGTAGAATCTATAATAGGATTTGGGGTTGGGTAAATATAAAAGATTTTCACATAAAAGCTGTAATGAGATAAAAGTTAAAATGTTCATCATGTTGTATGTACTAAAAAAAGAGTACAAAGGTTAAAAAAAAATAAAAAAAAAATAATAAGAGAGAAAAGAAGAACAAAAGAAAAGAGATGTTCCCAAACAAGTTCAACAATACAACCATCATGGTTCACTACACTATCAATCATCATTTAGATCAATGACTTCTGCCTCCCTGAACCTAGAGTTTATGTTGAGACGACGATCATAGTAATCAAAGTATCGGTTCACTAGCTTCAGCTCTTCTTGTAGCTGTGCAAGGTTCATCGCTACCTCTGCGGAGACCGAGTCCATGGCTTTGGATAGGTCTCTAAGATCTATCTTCATCCTTACTTGGTTCCGCTGGAGTATCCTCTCATGTCCAGCTCCCTCTTCTTTATTCTTCAAGATATGTTCTTGGCCTACCTGAAGTGCATCCAGTCTGTCCATCATGCCTTAATAGTCAAAAGCCCCACCTGGAGGAGGTGGTGCTGCATAAGAAGGATCCTTAGTCTCTATTTCTTCCTCCTCATCCATTGCAGGACATATTCCTCATCCTCCTCATCATCTTCCTCTGGAGCCATTTCCTCTACATTAGCTTCCATAACATCATACAAGTCCATCTTATGTAAGTTTCCTTGAGAAAACTTATCCAACGGGAACTTTCCCTCCTCACCCCTTAAATCAACATGGAAATGCTGAAATACTCTTATAAGAGACCAGGCATACGGGGAGTTTCCATTTGAGGGTGTGTAGTGTGGTACACCATGGTCTTCATCATGATGAAGGGAAGATATAGGCGGGAAGCATCCTCTAGGGCCATATAGATACAGTAAGCCATATATGCCACCATGAAGTTCACCTGGTTCCTATGACCAGCTTTGGGGAGCAAGTTAAACTGGACTAGGCGGCTAAAAACCCGGACATCTAGAATATATGCAGTCTCAGACTCGGGGCATACCTCACTGCCACTAATGGTATAGTAAATGTGGTTCTACAACTCATGGTCCATAAAAGGACACAAGGCCTTGCCCCTAGGAGGACAAAAATACCAATTACCCTCCATTGAGATGCTAAGAATCTCCACGAATAGCTCTATGGGTATTCTAATGTCTCGTCCCTTCACTCTGCTTGTGACGAAGTATACCCTATCATTATAGGAAGACTCGAGGTTACAGTAAAACATCCAAACATGGTCAGGGTAGCAGATTAAGTCGAGGGAGAGCATGGACTGCCAACACAAAGCCGTAAACTTCTCTAGCATTTGGACCCTTGAGAAGTCCGCTACTATCATAGACTTTTCCATAAGCATTGGCTTTGAGGAGAATGTGGACCATAACACGACTGCCTCTAGACTTCACAAAATGTGCTCATCATACTCTTTGGGGTCTATAGGTGCATTTCTCCTTTGGAAAGATCTTTTTGTTGAAGAACTTGACACTGCACTTTTCCCCTTCTGGTTAGGAGTTCTTCTGCTCCCGGATGGGGCAACAGCTTCCGTACCCTTGCAAGATGACATTCTACAAAGTCCACATGAAAGACATAAGAACCCGATAAAAATTTCAAGAGGAAGTAAATTATGCAATGGATAAGAGAAGAATCGACGCAAATAGGACCATAAGAAGTGGAAAAGTATTGTGAATGACAACAATCCAACATGGCACTCATGTTAAGTACATTGTAGGGGGTGATGTGTATTGAATGATGAATAAGGAGAGAAAGCCACTATAGTGCTAATGCCATTGTCATAATATGCTCATATACAAATGATAAGTTGACAAAGAAAAGAGTTGGCATGTACAGTGTAGTGACCAAGTGAACATCAAGGTGTCATGATTTTTGACTGCACATTTGACAATTAGAAGCCAAGGAGTGAGAGAATTTTACTTAGAGCATAGATCATGCAAATGATCAAACTAACAACAACCCAAAGCATTAGGAAAATTTCAAGAGAAGAAGAAAAAAAAAATTCCATAAGGAAGAGCATAATCCATGAACATCCATAGCATTGAGAGAAATTTGACAATAATGTGTAAAATAAGGTTCAAATGCATACAATTACACATATCTCAGTGTTATTGTAGTTAAAACAATAAAAAAAACCCCAATTTCCTCATGAACCCTAACCTAAAAGTAGTGAAATTCCATGCCAAGGAGTGATGGGTGAGGCATGCATGCAATGTATCATTGTCATCACTATAATGCAACAAAATGTGAGTGAATAAACCTATTTAGGTTATCAATTGGGCAAGGAAAGAGAGAAAGAACATGAAAACCCTAAAACAACAAAAATTTGGGGAAAAGGGTTAAGCAACTCATGAAATTGATAAATGTGGTGGATGGAAGAAGAAAATCATGGACAAATGTCATTTTCTCATGCCACATTCCTTGTAGTTGGGAAAGATCAAGAGAAAAACAAATTTCAAAGGATATAGATCAAAAGCAAACAAAATTCCATAGGTTAAAAGAGAAAATAAGGAGAAGAAAACTTGTTTGAAAATTGGAAGTTGATGGTTGAGTGTTTTAATCCAAAATGGAGGAGCAAAGTCGAGTGTTGAGTGCTTGGTAGGAGCTTCCCAACCCTTTCCTTGTTGCTTTGAACGAAATTGAGAGGAGTAGAGATTAGAGGAATAAAGAGTGAGAGAAATGAGGGCAAGAATGCCCTCTTAACAGAACAACGGCCGTGACTGATGGGTCGTAAATCCAGCCTAGCCACCGGTAGGGGATTTTGGGTTCAGAATACCCCGAAATTGGGTATTTCATTTCTCATGCTTAGTAGACCCCAAAATTTGCGTGAATTGTAAGCGGTTTGCACTAGGAATTTGGGTGCATTGTCATGTGTGGTGATTTATATAGTAGCGGTTAATGTTGTGGATGCGTACTACGATGATGGAATGCAGTGTGATGATGTGACATGTGGCATGAAGTGCATTTTATTTCGTGCATACATGTGATAATTGTAGCACTTAATCAATGCTTAACTTTGATGAAATTCAGGTTCAAGGCATCATGGTATGCACTAGATCCAGAGGTAACATACGAGGAGCCCCTCGTGGTCCCCGCCTTATCGAATGACCACCAAATCCTCGAGGGCCTCGACTGGTGGGACGGTCACCACACCCACGACCCCGGGTGGGCCCTAGGTAGGAAGAGATATTAAAGGCCCCACCAGTGAATGAAATCCTGAATCCTCCTCCCATTATCACTCCATTGCGGTTCTTATCCAACAGTCGCAGCAAGCATTCCAGCAGCAGCTACTCCAATAATAGCATACTTTCATGAATGTTGTGCATCAACAATTGAACCCTACGCAACTGGGTCAGCATACCCATGTGGTGACTTTTCCACAAGATCCGCCTATTGTGCTGGCTGCTGGAGGTCAATCAGGGGTACACCTCCTAGCACCACCCCTAGATGCACTGGGGGTACACCTCCTAGGGTACCACCACAAGACCCACTAGGGGGTACATCTCTCGTGGTGACACCATGGTTTTCATCGTTTGTCAGTCCTCTGTATATGATACCTCCACCGTATCCATTCTATCCTGCATATCTGCCTTATTACCCACCAGCAACTACTATAGCAAAGGTGATTGAATCTTTTAAGAAACACTTTCCATATATCTTCACTAAAGTGGGTAGTGATCCCTTGGAGTCGGATCGATGGATCCAAGAGATGGAGAAAATATTTGAAGTTGTGGAATACACAGAGGCTCAGAAACTTATCTGTGCAGGCTTGAAGTTGAAGAATGAAGCCAACTCATGGTGGAGAGCTTCCAAGCTCATCTTAACAGCAACCCACCTGGAACCAACTTGGGAACAATTCAAGGAGTTGGTTTTATCAAACTACCACCCCAATAGCTTCAGAGACCGCAAGGAAGTAGAGTTCATGGCATTGACTCAGGGAAATAAGTCTATCCTTGAGTACCAACAACAATTCAAGGATTTATTTTATTTTTCTTCTCCACACATGAAAGAAGATGAGGACAAAGCTAGAAAATTCTCAAAGGGATTGAAGGTGTCTATCGGTTCGGTATTAAGGGCTATAGATTTGACAAATTATGCCCAAATAGTACAAAAGGCCAAGACCATGGAGGACAAGTAGAAAGGAGAGTCTTCCACTACACCGGGGCTCTGAAAGTGGTCTAACCCATAAAAGGATTCAAGCAACCCGAATAAGAGTTTTCGTGGGCCATATAATTATGGTCCATCGTATCAATAATAGTATAGGTCATCGGGTTAAATGCCCTGATCAGCTGGTGGATCAGGTACCACATCTTTTTTCCTGAATACTAGTATGGGCCCTACAGCCTCGAGGTCGCCTCGTCCTTTCACTGCACCAAGTCGGATACAGAGAGCCCCAGTACCAATGCAAGCATCTCAAAACCGTTGTTATGTGCGATTGGACACTATGCCAAGGATTGCCCTTACAAAATAGTTGTTTATAGAATTAGGCCCATGTTTATAGACCCGCATTGGCTCAAGGGGGCCAACCTCAAGGAAGGATGGATGCATTATCAGCCGAGGAGGTCGAAGCCAGCCCTGATGTGGTAGCAGGTATCCTATCTATCTCAGGTATACCAGCTTATGTATTATTTGACTCTAAAGCATCACATTCATTTGTATCTAAAAGGTTTGCTAGGAAGATTGATATGTCACCCAAGGCTCTAGAGGGAAAGTTGATTGTTAGTACACCTACAAGAAAAGTAGCATTGTTAAATGAAGTGTATGGACCATGCTCATCTGAAATTGGTGGGAAGAAGTTGGATGCCTAGCTTATCAAATTCAACATGCAGAATTTTGATGTCATACTGGGCATGGACTGGTTGTCAGTCATCGGGCAAACGTGATGTGCACCAAGAAAAAAATTAAGGTGGTGAGTGATGAAAGAGAGGAGCTATTATATCAAGCAAATGAGGCTAAGTGACCTAGGGTTCTTATCTCTGCCCTGTAGGTGCTGAAATTACTGGAAGGAGGATGTCAGGGCTACCTAGCTTCAGTATGAGATGTGGAAGCAAAGGTCATACTATTAGAGGAATTAAAAGTAGTTAAGGAATTTTCCGATGTCTTTTCAGATGATCTAACCCAGCTACTGCCTGACAGAGAATTGAAGTTTGCTTTGACTTAGTTCCTGGAGCAGCCCCAGTGTCTAAAGCTCCATATAGAATGGCACCACCTAAGTTGAAGGAGTTACGGACACAGTTGCAAGACTTGTTGGAAAAGGGGTTTATATGCCTGAATGTTTCTCCTTGGGTTGCTCCAATTCTATTTGTTAATAATGAGGATGGGGGACTGCATATGTGCCTCGATTACTGGGAATTAAACAAATTAACCATCAAGAACTGATATCCGTTGTTGCACGTCGATGACCTCTTTGATCAACTGCAAGGTGCTAAGGTATTCTCAAAGATTGATCTCAGATATAGCTATTATCAACTCAAAATAAAAAGCAACGACATACCCAACACAGCCTTTAGGACTCAATATGGTCACTATGAATTCCTAGTGTTGTCTTTTGGGTTAACCAACACACCGGCATCTTTTATGGATCTAATGAACTGAGTATTTCATGATGTTCTTGATAAGTGGGTCATCATTTTTATTGATGACATTTTGATCTACTCGAAGAGTGAAGAGGAGCATGCGCTACACTTGAGGATGGTACTTCAAAGGTTGAGAGAACAGTAGTTGTATGCAAAATTCAGCAAGTGTGAGTTTTGGCTCAAGCAGATTAGACTCCTAGGACACATAGTGTTTGATAATGGAATTGAAGTAGACCTGGGAAACACCCAAGAATGCGACAGAGATTAGAAGCTTCTTGGGGTTAATGAGCTACTACCGGCGCTTCATCGAGAACTTCTCTCGAATCATTGCTCCGTTGACCAATTTGATGAAAAAAAGCGTGAAGTTTGTAGGGTCTGGGGACTGTGAAAACAATTTCTAGGAGTTAAAGAGTCGATTGGTGTCAACCCCAGTAATGACAATTCCAGAAGGAACGGGTGGAATGACGGTCTACATTGATGCTTCCAAGATTGGGTTGGGCTATGTTCTCATGCAATATGGTAAGGTGGCGGCATATGCACCTAGGCAACTAAAGGAGTATGTGAAGAACTACCCCACCCATGACTTGGAGTTGGCGGCATTCATCTTTTCCTTGAAGATTTGGCACCATTATTTGTACGGGGAGAAGTGCGATATATTCAGCGATCACAAAAGTCTCAAGTACTTCTTCACCCAAAGGGATCTGAAAATGAGATAGAGGAGATGGCTAGAGTTTATGAAAGACCATGACTGTGACATCCAGTACCATTTGGGTAAAGTTAATGTGGTGGCGGATGCATTGAGTCAAAAACCTCAGACTGTATCACTTGCATACTTGGCCACCATCCTATAACTTAAGCAAGAAGCATATTGATGATGAAGTCCTTTTATATGAGGGAGCGACCTTGGAGCTCGATCATCAATCGAATAGTATTAAGCAGCTAACTCTATCTCTGGTGGCCCTACAGGTACAACCATCTATCAGGCATGAGGTGATCATGAAACAACCCTTGGATCCTGAGTTGTAGAAGATCAGAATTAGGATTCAAAAGCAAATTGTGGATGATCCTGATTTCACAATAGCCAATGGTGGAGCACTATTGTTTCAGGGCAGGTTGTGTGTGCCCAATGACTTGGAGTTACATGACAAGATAGTAAAGGAAGCACACAACTCAGAGTACACGCTTCACCCCGGAAGTACCAAGATGTACAAGGATCTTAAACAAAGTTATTGGTGGCCAGGGATGAAGATTATTGTGGCCCTATATGTGGCGCGGTGTTTCCCATGTCAGAAGGTCAAGGAGGAGTGGAATCGACCATATGGCACTCTTCAGCCCCTCCCAGTATCAGAGTGGAAGTGGGATATGATTACCATGGACTTCGTCACTGGGTGATAGTTGATAGGGTTACCAAGATTGCTCATTTCATTTCAATCAAGACTTCCTATTCCATAGACAAGTTGGCTCAACTTTACATAATAATGTAGTTCACTTGCATGGGTTGCCGGTGAGTATTGTATTAGAAAGAGACCCAAGGTTCACATCTAAATTCTAAAAGAGCTTCCAGTATGATATGAGAACACAGGTGAACCTAAGTACTACTTTTCATCCACAGACTCACGGGTAATCCGAGCAAACCATACAAATACTAGAAGATATGCTCAGGGCCTATGCGATGGAAATGAGTGGTAGTTGAGAGGAAAACATACCTCTTATGGAGTTTGCTTGTAATAATAGTAATCAAGCCACAATTGGAGTGGCTCCATATAAGGCATTGTATGGCAAGAGGTGCAGGACACCCTTATATTGGGATGATGTGGGCGAACGCCGAATGCTGACCGGATATGATACAGATGACATGTGATAAGGTTAATGTCATTTGGGAGAAGATTAGGGAAGCCCAATCACGTCAAAAGAGCTATACAGACAACCATAGAAAAGACATTGAGTTTCAAGCGAAGGAGTTTCAGGCGGGGGAGAAGGTATTTCTTAAAATCTCTCCTACCAATGGTTTACATAGGTTCCACAGGAAGGGCAAGTTGAGTCCAAGATATATTAGCCCGTTTGAGATTTTAAAGTGGGTTGGCTCCGTAGCGTACTTATTGGCCCTTCCACCTTCACTCAGTAATGTTCATAATGTATTCCAAGTTTCAATGTTGAAATAGTACATCCATGATCAATCGCACGTGTTAGCCGTGGAACCAGAATAACTAGAAATTGATACAACTTATAAAGAGTAGTCTACTGAAATCTTAGATCGGAAGATAAAAACCCTTCGCAATCGCTCCATTGCTTTGTAAAGGAGCGATGGGCTAACCACTCACTTGAGGAGGCATCCTGGGAGAAAGAAGATGAAATCCAGGCTAAATACCCTCATTTATTGAGATTACCAGGTAACTTCAATTTCGAGGATGAAATTTCTAAAAATGGGGGGGTAAATGAAGTGCACTACTCTCTAAACCCGATTTATTGACCTGTTGGTTCAATTTGGTTATACAGGTTTTGAACCAGTAAGGGTTGATGCGGGTGCCCTATGGTATATAACAACAAAGCTGACTTCGAATGCAGGGTGGTTGGACAAATTTGAGCCAGTGCCCAATATGGTTCGCACACCTAAGCCATGCCCTTGCACATATGATAAGGCTATGTACGAGTAGGAAAGGTATGTTGTCGTATTAGATGATGAGAACTTGGTTCATGACAAGTGACGGGAGTGAAATACGAGGTGAGAACTGATTCCCATCGAAATCCGGCAAGGTTGGCCATATTTTAGCCAATAGGTGGGTGGTCACTGGTGGGTGCTACCCTCCCGTGCAACCCACCTGTAGGGGAAATGTGGGCCCCAGCAAGTCCAACTTGGGTGATCACACGTATTTCAGGTTCCTCGTCATAGTGAAGTCATGTGTGTCCAGTAGTACTAACTACTTCGCTCAGCATCGCAGTTTAATGCGATTCGAGTCATAAGATATTTATGACCCAACTATAAATAGCATTTACTCTTCTCCCATTTATTATTTCAGCAAGGTTGGTGGAGAGGATTAAAGAAGAGGGAGAAAAAGAAGGAAAAGGAGGGAAGAAAGTGTGGGGGAAAGTGTTCCCCGCTTGTTGCCGAAGTCGTATCTCTCTGTTTCAACTCTGAGAAGGTGATTGGAACCTTGAGAGCTGTGATTTGAGGTAGGTAAGTGCCAAAATCCCTTGAATCTAGTGAAACCCTCTTGTGTGGTCAAATCAAGGAGTTAAGAGAGAGTCTATGCCAAACACCCCTAAGGTCTCATTTGGGCTGGCCTATAAATATTTTCTATTAGCCCTAATGCCTCATTTGTGCCATACGGTTACTGTTAGCAGCAAAGAAAAGAAGAAGGAAAAGAGAAGGTGAGAAGGGAAGAAGAAAGAAAAGAAGAGGGCTTCTGCACCTAGGGCTGCTATCGAATAGTTTAGCCAACAGGTATGAAAGTCTGCCATGTACAATTACAGAATTTAAATTGGTTCATCTAAATTCATAATTAGGATTAGGGATTTTAGTCCAATAAGGATTGTAATCAGATTCCTATGCTCTAATCAGCTTCCCAGTAGAAGAATCCCCAAAATTTAACAAGGTTCTGAGACCCAATTGGCCTGAAACCATCTTTGTAAACCCTATAACAGAGGGCTTTCAGCAATCGAGGTCAATTTCTGCAAATTGATGAGGGAATTAGGCTGATTGTAGCTTGAATTCTACAGTAGAAGAAAATCAAAATTTGAATTGGAATAAAATTGGATTTTTAAAGGCATTGATCAGAAATTATTTTCAGAAAAATCAAGTATAGAGCTCAATTGGAGATAACATGGGACTTTGGTGACTGTAACCTGATCATTACAGTTCTAATTTGGTGTTTAAGAGGGGGAATTGATTCAATTGTGATAAAACACCTAAACTCCCATCTAAATCCTAGAATTTCTGAAATTGGAATGTGTAGATAGCCAGGTTAGCTAATGTACTCCTAGAGGTGGGTCAATATGCTGCCCACATAAGCATATAAGACTCTTCATACAAGGGCAGACCAATTAGGCTAGAAAGAGAATCAATTCCTAAGCTTACAGTATCTAGCAGTAGCAGTGGCAGAAATGGATTCTACAGAAAATGGGCTCCAACAGGCTCGATCGGCCGGCTGGTTGGGCCAGGCCACACTTGTTGATTGAAGTTTTAGAGCCCTATATGGCTATTGGTTGGGTCTGTGTGCACCCTATACAAGGGTGGGTCCTACAGATACGTACTTAGTGAAACGTAGCCCTATAAAGATGACTGTGGTATGGATTCCAAAGCTTAAACCTATCACTAAATTGGATGAGAGGACTCTGCCAGAGTCAGGGAATGTACATAGGGAGTGTAAGACCATATCCTTTTATAGAAAATAGTACAATGAGGAAGAAGACTGCATTGGGAATCAGCCCAGTCAGTAGAGGTCTATGATAATCCTCAGGTTGCCCCCGATGGGTGTCTGATGACCTCTATACCATGTGGCTTGGTCTGTTTAGACAAATAGGAAGCCCAAGATTGGGCGGATCATGTGAGTGACCTACATAGGGGTTAGGGAGCCAAGTTGTTAAGCAAGTGAGTTGTTGGGAGAAATGCTGGTCAGGATTTAGTGCCTCTGTCTAACTGTTGGTTTGGATTTCGGTAAGGGAATTCAATAGGAGTTTAGGAAGTTGGGTAATCCTTGGACAATGAATACTAAAACTAACCTAATATATTAATTGTTGAATTATGCACCTAAGATACTCGACAAAGATACGCGTGGACAAGAACTCAACGAAAAGGCATCAGATTTGGGTATCAAGGTGAGTGGGTGATTGTTTTGCTTTACAGAGTGCTTCTATTTACTTTTATGTTCTGCATGCTCATGTGTATGTGATGGAAACCATGTTTTGGATTTATTTTGTATAAAAGTATATATAATGCACATGGGGTATGATTTTACCAACTTTGATTTGATTGAGGTTTTGTGGATGCGTAGTATTATAGTTGTGTGGTGATGGTCATAACATTGACGATCTGAGGCATGGTGTGGCCGAGGTTCTTTCCAGCACCATGGGCTTAGAGGTTAGTCTTATAGCTATGACCACAGATGTGTGTATGGATGCTATGGATGTTATGGATACATGTAGATGCATATGGTTAGGATCACATCCTAGTGCTATAACCCCTTGCCAATAGGGGGTAATGTATTGGCTAATCCCACTCGGTGGTAGGTCATAAAGGACTACTATGCTCGGATACGATGTACTGTATCTTAAAAGGGCACAACATGGTATGACATACTATATGCATGACTATCAGACAGCATTGGGACCAAGGTTCTTTTCAGGACTGGCCTGACGTACTGGGAAGGAGATACCACCTACGTTGCTTATAGCACTTATACCCACATATTGAGACTTAGTAACCAGAATGGATATCTATAAATAAAATGGATCACATGGTTGTGTATATGTGGATATTACTGAGTGTGTTGGCATCATGATGTTGTGTGTGACTGCATGCTCACCCCTCACTGGGCTTGTGAAGCTCACCCTCGTGGATTTATGATTTTAGATGGTGGAACCTGAGCTGGACTAGATCGAGACTTGACAATAGTTGTGAGGTTGTGTCAATGAGACATGTGGTGGAGGATTGGGATTTACTCTGCTTTAAGGTTTAATTATTATGTTTGTAAGATGTGATTATATTATAAAAATTGTGAGTTAAAATTTCATTGTGTCTATAATTATTATTTATCATTTAGATTGATCACCATAGTTTATGTAAAATATAAATTTTCCCTTATATGCGTACGCTGATTTGGTAGAAGATTTTGTACTTGTGTAAGTTCATCTCTACATTAGATCCTGGTGGTTCAGGCTAATTGATACAATAAGGTATCCAGTGCCACATACCTTAGCCTAATGTGAGGCAGGGTGTGACAATCAGCCCTGGTATTGGCTATTCCAACTAGTACAGGTGGTATGGTTGTGTACAGTGATGCTTCCAAACTAGGATTGGGTTGTGTGCTAATGCAGCATGGAAAAATCACTGCCTATGCATCCCACTAACTGAAGGAGTATGAAAAGAACTACCCTACCCATGATTTAGAATTGGCAGCTGTGATTTTTACCTTGAAAATTTGGCGGCACTATTTGTATCATTAGAAGAGTTAGATATACAATGACCACAAGAGCCTCAAGTATTTCTTTACCCAAAAGAAGCTCAACATGAGACAGGGGCATTGGTTAGAATTGATGAAGGATTATGACTGTACTATCCACTACCACCTAGGGAAAGCTAATGCAGTAGCTGATGCACTTAGTCGAAAATCTCAGGCACTGACTCTTGCATCTCTGACCACCAATGAGCATCTCATTGAGGAGGCCAGGAAACTAGATTTGGAGCTACTAGTGGAAGGTGTCACCTTGTCATTATCGGCATTGGTGGTGCGGCCTAGCCTAGTGGATAGAATTATTGTAGCTCAGGTTACTGATGCAGAGTTGCAGAAATTGATAGCAAACTGCAAGGAAGGGAAACAGAAGGACCCAGATTTCTTCTTGACCGAAGGGGAGATTCTTAAATTCAAGAGAAGGTTGCACTTTCCTAGTGATGGTGACTTGAGAGATATTATCTTGAGAGAGGCACACAGCTCTCCATACTCCATTCAACTTGGCAGCACCAAAATGTACAAGGACTTAAAAGCTTCCTATTGGTAGAAGGGAATAAAGAATGATGTGGCCACACATGTGTCGAGGTGCTTCACTTGCCAGCAAGTCAAGGCAAAGAGACGGAGACCCCATGGTTCATTACAATCACTACCTATTCCGAAGTAGAAATCGGAGACTATCACCATGGACTTTGTCACCGGATTACCCTGCACTAGCAAGGTTATGGATGTTATTTGGATAGTTATTGATCACTTGACCAAAGCAACTCACTTCATCCCAGTTAAAGTCACCTTCCTTAATGGACAAATTAGCCAAGCAATATATTGACGACATCATCTTGCTGCATGGTGTATGGCACCCAAACAACCCTTATGTAACTTAAGTTACTATAAAGAGAACCTCTTGCTCATTCAATTCTTTCCTACAAAATCAAGAGCGAGGGAAGGGACAAAGGAGAAGAAGGAAGAGAAAATCAAGGGAGGCCATCTACCCATTCAAGGTAAGTTCCTCCCTCTCTCTCTTTACCTTCTATCTATTTGTCTCTCTCGCTCTCTCCTACCCCATTCTAAAACCTAAGCTGAATTAGGCAAGCCCTAACCGAAATCCCTCCTCCACAAATTGAACAGAGGATTTGGTGTAGGGGACCTAATCTAGTAGGTTGGTCACTCACATTGAGTATGTTGACCTCCCACATAAAAAGTCCCATCTCAAAACCCCAAATTTGGGCAACCCAAACCCTAGAATTGTGGCAATTCCCTAAAATTAACCCTCCTGACCTAACACTATGTTAGGGAAATGAGGTTATGCATATATGTTGAGGATTTAGGGTGATCATAGGTGGAATTGGTGACCACTATATGAAATCCCAATCGAAATCCCCAAATGTTGGGTAACCTAGACCTTTAAATTAGGGAATTGAGTAAAGCTTGGGATTCTATACCACCTAAATCACTAATTGCACTAACCCTAGACTAAGTAGGGTGTGTGAGTGCTCCCTACATGTAAACTAACCCTTGAACCATAAACCCTAGCTTGTAAGCAAGCAAACGAAGGGAGATGAGAAATTGGCATGGGATAGGCACCCCTCATGGAATCACACACACTTAGGCACTCAACAGGACACAAAACACCTGTGGGGCAAATCTAGGAAAAGGACACCCCCATTTTGCATCACTGGCTGATGGTCACCGGTGGGTGAACTTTAGTCAGTGAGCATCCATCGGTGAAGCCTATATATAATTTTTAGGACTTTTTGTGCACCCTCGGATACCAACCGGTGAATTCACAAGTGGGTCACCACCAGCCGATGAGCATCCACCGGTGAACCACTAGGCACATTGTTTTGAACCTCTGATTGTTCATTTGACCTATTGGAAGACCCTTTTCATGCTTAGAAGTACCTAATAATCTTATGTCTCATAGGAATAGAATCAGCTAACAACGGGCATTGCGGCACGACACCATCAGCATTACACAACAAGTACAAACTCAAGATGAGTGGGTGCCATGAATATTTTTTGGGGTGTTTATAACATGTTTAGTTATGCATGTGATCATGAACTTGTTGCATTATAAAATATGTTACTTGTTGCAATATTTTTAGATGGTGATCCAAGGAACCATCCCGAGGATGTTGTCGAGGAGTCAACTCTTTATGGAGACAAACTTTGGGTGGAGGAGCTAGTTGCATATGAGGCAGGTTGTGTGTGTGATGACTATGCCTTTGTGGCACATTGAAGATGATAGTAGACATCTTCCTTTTGATTTTTATGTGTACATACCTAATGTAACCCTAGGGGTATTATCATAACTATGTTTTGTCGAGAGTAAGCATTCTTTTGTGTAAATATGGTAAATACCAATAGAATTCACTAGTTGTGTTATCTTACTGATTACTAATATGTATTATGGATTTTAGATTCATTTCATAACTTTGTAACCTTAAATTACTACATTGGAGATCCTAGATGGATTGTGGACACAGTTGTGTGTCCAGGTCACTAGCCACCAAGTAAGTGGAGGTGGGGTGTGGCAACGTGTTATCACACTCTGATTTAAGTCACAAACCTATGAAATGTTAGGAAAGCGTGATGCTTTGTTATAACCCCTTGCCAATAGGGGTGAGGTAATGGCTAATCCCAATCGGTGGTAGGTCTAACGAGACTACTACGCCTACGGTACGATGGGACTGTATCCGAGGTGGCCACAACATGCTACAACATACTATATGTATGGCTGTCAGACAGCACGGGTGACTGATGGGTTTCCTGGGACTGTGATTATCAGGGGTTATTATTTAGGGGTTAGTTGGGGGACCAAGGTTCTTTGCGGGACTGGCTGATTCCTGCTTGCAACTAATTTATATCTCTGGAGCCCGACATTATGGGGAGGGGATATCACCTATGTTACTTATAACACTTATACCCAAATACAGACTTAGCAATTAGGGTTATTAATGTAATGGAAATTAAGCATGTGGTTGAGCACTTATGCATCATATATTCTGTATGGTTGTGAGCATGCATTGCATTTAGCATCATGAGATGGATGTGTGTGCTTACTTTCTCACCCCCTCATTGGGCTTATGAAGCTCACCTCATGTGGATTATTCTTTTTATATAGTGGAACCGATATTGAGGCAGGATTGGATCTCGGTGACGATTGTGAGGTTTGTGTCTACGAGACACTGGGAAGCTGATGGACTTCACTTCTACTATTTCATTTAATTCTCTTAATGTAAAATACTAATAAATTGTGTAAGATATAACTATTATACCTATGGTTGTTATCAAATGAATCTTGTATATTAGTAATATCATTTTATTGAATCATCAATAATATGATATCGATTCTATATGTGTACTCTACTTTTAGTTGTGATCTTAGCAATATTTGTGAATTCAGTTACTGCATCTGTGATCCTAGAGGGTTAGGCTAACTGGATATGGGTATCTAGTGCCACATACCTTGGCATAGTGAAGGCAGGGTGTGACACAACGAGGGGAGATGATAAAGAGCTGATACAAGTACCATTGTTCAAAGGAGAACCAAACCGAACGGTTCAGCTTGGCACGCTACGAAGCCAGGAGCAAGCCCAGAAAACAATTAGCTTCCTTATAAGCATTACAGACGTCTTCATCAGGTCAGCGTAATACATGCCCAATATCCTAAGAACCATCGCAAAACACGCCCTCAATGCAACAAGGGCGAAATTTAGTAAGCAGAAGGGAAGAAACTTCGCTACTGTAGGGCAAATGTCGTTCTAAGCATGCATTGCATTCAGAACCGTCGCAAAACACCCCATTCGATTAATACCCCTTCTTAATCGAATGGGGTAACTACTACTATAGGGCAATATCTTTCGGTCTAAAGAATGCAAGGGCTACCTATCAGAGGATTGTGAATGGCATGTTCCCATGAAAGATAGGGAGAAACATAGAGGTGCACGTGGACGACATGCTCATGAAAAGTACAAAAGCCAACCGGCATATTACAAACCTAGAGGCAGCATTCGGGGTGTTAGAAAAAAATTAGATGAAGCTAAACCCCTCAAAATGCGTGTTCGGAGTCACCTCAAGGAAATTCCTAGGATTCATGGTCTCGAAGAGGAGAATAGAAACGAACCTAAGCAAGATCCAGACACTCCAAGACACGACCCCACTAGGGATCGTTCGGGAAGTTCAACGACGTGCTCAACTGATTCGTCTCTCGAGCAGGCGACAAATGCCTACCCTTCTTTAAAATGTGAAAGAATTTGCAATCCCCGAAGGATTTTCTCTAGATATCGGAGTTTTAGGACACCTTTGAAGCATTAAAGGCCTATCTTGTATCACCTCAACTTCTTATTTGGCCAAAACTAGGTGATGAATTGCATCTCTATCTAGCAGTCTTAGCAATAGCCATCAGTGCGGCCTTAGTAAAGGAGCAAGAGAAGTAGCAACAGTCAATCTACTACATCAGCCATATCCTCCTAAATGCGGAAACAAGGTACCCAAACATGAAAGAATTGGCCTTCGCCCTGGTCATTGCTGCACAGAAGCTGAGGTCGTATTTCCAAGCCCACCCAATCAATCATCATACTTATCGATCGGCATGTTAAGAAGGTACTACACAAGCCAAACTTATTTGGAAGATTCATCAATTGGTCAGTTGAACTAAGCAAACATGATATCGATTGACACCCCCAAATGGCAATCAAAGGTCAAGCATTGGCGGACTCCATAGTGGAGTGTACCCTAACAGATAAAGGGAACATGAACAGAAAAAACACACCTGTCATTCGGGCCTGGACTTTGTACGTAGACAGCTTAAGCAATGAAATGGGAAGTGGGGCAGGTCTGATCCTAACTAGTCTTGAGGGATTCAAAATCTAGTACGCGCTATGATTCGCTTTCGTCGCCACCAACGACGTAGAGTATTTGGCTTTGATAGCCAGGCTCCGGGCAGCTCGGGCAGTACAAGCCGCATAACTCCTGGTCCATAGAGACTCCCAACTCATTGTAAACCAAGTGAACGGTGAGTATAAGGCAAGGGAAGAAAGGATGATCAAGTATCTGAAGAAGAAAAAAATCTTAATTGCTCAATTTGCCAAATTCAAAACCAGACAAGTCCCCAGAGCAGAGAATGCTTCAGTAGATGCCCTGTCCCAACTGGCGACAGTAGAATATGAAAACTGGCCCGAGTGGTATACGTCAAAGAGCTCAAGAAGTCGACCCATGAGGAAGATAAATTGTGTTGTACAAACCAAGAACCAAGCTCGATGGATCCGATCATATGATACCTTAGGGATGATCCCTGCTAGAAGATAGGGCTGAAGCGTGAAAGTTAAAAACCAATAGACAAAGTACATCCTTGGGGAGGAAGGAGCATTATACAAAAGAACCATCTTTGGGCCATTCCTCAAGTGCCTCAGCCCATTGAAAGCCAAATATGTGCTAGCTGAAGTACACGAAGGAATTTGCAAAAGCCATTTAGGAGGACAACCTTTAGCTTACAAAGTCCTCAAACAAGGATTTTACTAGCCCAACATGCAGAAGACATAATGGCCAATGTCTGAAAGTGTTGGCCATGCCAAATACATGCCTCAGTGACATGCCAACCGGCCACTAAGCTATCCTCAATATTCAATTCGATCTCCTTCGCAATGTGGGGGATAGATATACTAGGACAGTTCATGCCTGGACAAGGAAACATGAAGTTCCTCATAGTGGTGATCGACTACTTCACGAAGTGGATTGAGGCACATCCATTAGCCCGAATCATAGAAGAAAGCATGGAGAAATTTGTTAGAGATGATGTCATCTATCGGTTCGGCATGTACCCAAAATCTTTGCTAACAGACAATGGGAAGTAGTTCGACAATTTAGCCTTCAGAAGTTTCTGCACAAAGTACCACATCGAATTTTGGAACATCTTTGTGGTACACCCAAAACCAAATGACCAAGCTGAGGTATCCAAGTAAACCATGCTAGATGGGCTAAGGAAAATACTCAAGCTAGAAAAGAAGATATGGGCCATCGAGCTACTCAGCATGCTATAGGCTTACCAGACTACGGTTTGAACCCCAACAAGAGAAATTCCATTCAAACTGGCATACGACATGGAAGTATTCGTTCCAATTGAATTCTTGGTTGGATCTTGTAGGTCTCTCAACTTTGATGAGGACACAATTGAGGAAGGGCTACGTGCCAACCTAGAGTTCCTGGATGAAGTCTGAGAAAAAGCTGCCATGAGGAATGAAGTATACAAGAGGAGAACCTAAAGGTTTTACTACTCGAAGGTAAAAAAGAGGGTCTTTCAACGATGATTTGGTCCTCTGAAGGAAAAAAGATTTGGGTCCTCACAACACAGGCAACCTGAGCGCGAATTGTAAAGGTCCATACATAATCCCCAAAGTCGCATGCCTAGGAACATACTACTTGCAAACTCCAAAGGGTCATCCCATCCCAAGGGCATGGAACTCGGAGAACCTAAAAAAATACTATCAATAAACCCACTACGGGTCGACCGAACGGATCGTAAGTTATCTTAATTTATTAGTTGTTTCAATTCTAGCTTTGCTTTACTTTTATCAGCCATAATTTTGAATCTTTTCTTATTTCAAAACAAACTAGTTCTGCATCTCAATTTTGTGTCAATTGAAAGACCAATCCCCGTATTGGCAAACAAGCCCAATATGTAGTAATCGGTAGACTCGAAAGGCCAACCCCCAGGTTGTCAAAGAAGCTTGGTTTGTACTGATCGGAAAACTCTAAAGATCAAACCCGAGTTGGTAGAAAATCCCGAGTTATATGGTTCAGCAAATCTAAAGCCCAACACTAGGCTAGCCACCCTTGGTTGATAAAAAAAAAAGCTTCATCCCTACTGATCAACACACACAAAATAAAGACACCGCACAAATTTGTCTTACAAAAGAAATGAAGTTTGTTCACTAAAGAAGACTGCGAGGCCACCATTAAAAAAAAAAAAGAGCATATACATAAGAGGGCGCTCAAGACTCGTTCGTCTCCGACCCATCCTCTCTGCTTGATAGATCTACGGGCTGACTATCAACCCTCTCAGCCTCTTCTTCCTGTACAATCTCCTTCTTGGTCATAGAATTGAGAGGCGTAAAAGGTACAAAGTTGAATGCTGGCTGCTAGGAAAAAACAAAGTCCCAATAGTCACGAGCCCCATTGATGGAAGGCCTTAGGGAAGAGAGGGCAAATCAGAATAGCAGGGGAGGAAGGGATCACACAATTAGATATTGCACAAATCCAACTAGGGAGGGAGAGAAATTGCATAAAGAAGGGGGAGCGAAAGAATCACTCACAGCCCGAAGGCTCTTAAATATTAACTCAATTCATCATTCTTCAATCTGTGAAATTAGATTACATTAGCTCCTCTATATAAAGAGGGCAGACTAGCAGTCATAACCTAACTAGGAGTTAGGCTTTAAATAGGACTAGACTATAACTCCAACATGGAATAGGTAACTAACTAGTCATTCACTAATAGGAAAACCTAAACTGACTAAAAACTGAAATAATAAAGGAAATAGACTCAAAACAAGACTCTAACTAAGCTAATGAATTAAATCTCGTTTTTCTACTTTATGCCCATATTTTAGGCCCATTAAAGTGGCATATTACAAAGAAAACTCATGGAATCAAAGGACCAATACATATATAACCCAACCCAAGGCTTATTTATAATAAAATAAGCCCATTAAGTGACTTATCTACATCAATTCTCCCGATGTTGAGAAAAACTCATCCACAAGTTTTGTAGAACAAGAGAATCAACACCAATCGATCAATATCCATCTTTACTTGTCTAAAGTCACCATCAAAACTATGATCGAATGCTATGAAATCCACAATGCGAAGTTCATAGGTGAAGTAGTGACTGGAAAAAATAAAATCGATCGATTCACTGAGGAGATCAACCGGTTTAAATTTTTTTACAAGTTGATCCTCAACTTCTAACAGTGCCATCTCATCTTTTACCACTGGTGATTCATCTTTTAGTTCGTCTACTTGTAGTTCAAAGGCTGAGGTCATATAGTTGAAAGTAGAGTGTATACAATCAGATATGACCAATGTTAGGTCTTTGATGTCCTTGTAGTGTCGTTGCATCTTATCGAGCTTCTCTTGCATCAATTGTATTTGTTGACGGATATCTAATAAAAGATCTAGATCCATCTGTCAGTTGTTTTTATTTTTGGGGGGAGGGAATAAGGAGAGAAAAGGAGTTGTGTGGGATATGGAAGGGCTACTGTGGGAGGTGAAGGGAGTTACGTTTTAGTAGAGCTAAGGATCCTTCAGCTCTGATACCAAATTAATGAGGTAGGCCTAAGTGAAGAGAGAGAAAATCAGAATAGCAGGGGACGAAGGGATCACACAATTAGATATTGCAAAAATCCAAACAAGGAGGGAGAGAAATCGCATAAAGAAGGGGAGGAGAAGAATCACTCACAGTCCGAAGGCTCTTAAACATTAACTCAATTCATCATTCTTCAATATGTGAAATTAAATTACATTAGCTCATCTATATAAAGAGGCCAGACTAGCAGTCATAACCCAACTAGGAGGTAGACTCCAAGTACGACTAAACTAGAACTTCTACATGAAATAGGTAACTAACTAGCTATTCAATAATAGGGAAACCTAAACTAACTAAAAACTGAAATAACAAAGGAACTAGATTCAAAACAAGACTCTAACTAAGCTAATGAATTAAATCCTATTTTTTTACTTTTTACCCATATTTTAGGCCCATTAAAGTGGCCCATTATAAAGAAAATCTATGGGATCAAAGGCCTAACACATACATAACCCAACCCAAGGCTTATTTGTAATAAAATAAGCCCATTAAGTGACTTATCTACATTAATTCCACCGTTGTTGAGAAAAACTCATCCACAAGCTTGTAGAACAGGAGAATCAACACCAATCGATCAATATCCATCTTTGCTTATATGAATTCACCATCAAAACTATAATCGAATGCTATGAAATCCACGATGTGAAGTTCATAGGTGAAGTAGTGACTCGAAAAAATTAAATCTATAGATTCATTGAGGAGATCAACCGATTTAAATTTTTCCACCAGTTGATCCACAACTTCCAACGGTACCATCTCATCTTCTACCATTGATAATTCATCTTTTGGTGCATCTACTTGTTGTTCAAAGGCTGAGATCACATAGTTGAAGGTAGAGTGTATACAATCAGATGTGACCAATGTTAGGTCTATGTCCTTGCAGTGTCCTTGCTTCTCATCAAGCTTCTCTTGCATTAATTGCATTTGTTGACGGATATTCAATAAAAGATCTAGATCCATCTATCAGTTTTTTTTTAGGGGGGGAGGGAATAGGGATAGAAAGGGAGTTACGTGGGAGATAGAAGGGCTATTGTGGGAGGTGAAGGGAGTTGCGTTTTAGTAGAGCTAGGGATCCTTCAGCTCTGATACCAAATTGATGGGGTAGGCCTAAGGGAAGAGAAAGGAAATCAAAATAGCAAGGGAGAAAGGGATCATAAAATTAGGTATTGCACAAATCCAACCATGGAAGGAGAAAAATCACATAAAGAAGGGGGAGGGGATGAATCACTCACAGCCCAAAGGCTTTCAAACATTAACTCAATCCATTATTCTTTAATCTATGAAATTAGATTACATTAGCTTCTCTATATAAAGAGGGTAGACTGAGTCATAACCTAACTAAGAGGTAGACTCCAAGTAGGACTAGACTAGAACTCTAACATGGAATAGGTAACTAATTGGTCATTCACTAATAGGAAAACCTAAACTGACTAAAAACTGAAATAACAAAGGAAATAGACTCAAAACATGACTCTAACTAACCTAATGAATTAAATCCCACTTTCCTACCTTCAATCCATATTTTAGGCCCATTAAAGTGACCCATTATAAAGAAAACTCATGGGATCAAAGGCCCAACGCATACATAATCCATCCCAAGGCTTATTTACAATAAAATAAGCCCATTAAGTGATTTATCTACATCACCCGTAGATGTAAGTTTTAATGTTGAAGGAGGCGGCATAGTCTTTGAAGCCCTTCGAAGCCTTATAATCGTCCATCGCGTAGGCTTGAACGGTGGGATCCATCTCCCTGTAGGACTTAAGCTCCGCCTCCTGCTGAGCCACCTGTTACTTGTTCCCTCTCTGATCACCCCGCTCATTGTGTAAGAAAATATTCTCCTCTTCTAACTGTGTCTGAACAGAACTCAAGTCAGCCTCAGTACCCTTAAGTAACTCCAGCAGGTCCTTCTTCTCCCCTTCCCTACGGGACTTATTGGTCTCACAAGCCTCAAGATCTAAAGCAACTTGAGCCTCGAGGATTAACGCACGCTCCTAAGCATCCAAGAGGGAGTTCTGGGTTGTCACAGCCCCAACCTTCATCTTCCTCAATTGATCAGAGAGGGAGGCAATCTCCTCATCCTTGGCCGTGATGGAGGCTCATAGACCCTCCACCTGCCAGTCAACCTATCTACTCGGTCATATGCCTCTAAAGCATATAACACGGCCTGCACAAGTAAAGGATTTTAGTGCTCGAGAACAAATACAACACAAAGTAACTTGAATAAAAACTCAACCGAACTATCTCTGCCCTCCCTCTTCAGTCGAGCTGTTGCATCGTCATCTCTTTAAAATTCGGCCATGAAGTTCTCCTCGAAAATAGAGCAATCGTCAAGCGACACAATCCTTAATTGGTTCTCATTGTCAATCCCCATGCAGTCGCCTTTGGCCTCAACAGCCTCCACTTATTCGATATCCTCTGTCGTGGGTACTCGCCTTAAGGGGATGTGACCATGTCCCCTAGGCTGCTTGGGAATCCCCACACGACGAGAGGACTCACTGAGAAATAAAGTCTGTAGTGCCCCAAAATCCTTGTATTCTGGCATATCCTCCACAAGAGGCTAACGATCATTCAGTGGGGTGTCCCCGACATAAGGAGTTTCCTCTATCGCTCGATCTTTAGTAGGCCAAGAAGCCCACCCTAACATGTCAATCAGAGCAGCTAATAGAGTTGCGCCAACTACGGGATGAACCACAACTTCTTCTCTCACCACCCCTGTATCTTGGGGAACAAGCGAATCAGCAACTGGTGCCACTACTTTGTCCTGAGGAATGGTCAAATCGACAGCAGATGCCAACCTTCTCCTTTTTTGTCGTCGCCTTTCAAGACGGTGATCGACAGCCACGGTCTCTCTCTCCCTTTGTACCTCTACCTGACTTCGATTTCAGGCCTCATGGGAAACGAAGGCTGCTTGGATCAAGTGATGGTTGAGCGACACTGTAATATAATATTTACGTTAGTACAAAAAAAAAGTAGAAGGCTGAAAAAAAGACACTACTCTAAAAAAGCTAATCACTTATGCTCAACCCATGCCGAGCGAGAAAACCCTCATCACCCAACTCGGTGGTGCCCAAATCTAGCAACACTTTAAGGGTCTACTTGTCCAATTCCATCAAGGTGGGGCGAACATTCACTGTAGGGTGAACATTCATTGTAGTGATGTCTGGTTCTAACCAGTTGTGGGCGATCGACAAACCTTCAAACCCTGACACAAAGAAGAACATGTTCTTCCATCAAGGGTTCCCCTCGACAACCTTGACCCTTAATGCATTGGCTCAGTATGTACCAACCGCGATGATCGCCCTGAGAGATCAAGTGAAATCCGGCCAGATAAAGGGGAAAAGATGTCACTCAATCCATCCCATTGACCAGAGTGTAGAACCCAAACAAGCTCCACCAACTATTCGGGAGAAGCTAGGAAGGACTAATATCGAAGTAATTGAACACCTCGGTCACGAGGGGGTGTATGGGAAAGCGAAGCCCACCTCTAAAAGACTCCTCATACAAGCAAACCTCACTCTTGACAGGCGTACAAGAAAGTTCATTGAGGGCAGGCGCCCAAAGGGTGATCGAGTCAAGAATGTGGAACCAAGACCTAATCATAACCAAGTCATTCTCCGCCATGGGAATGAAGGCGGGTCTGATGCCCCTCTGGATGCAAACGACAAACCAAACTAGGGCCCATACCTGACGAAGACACCATGAAGGGAAGCTTACTAGTAAGCAAACAAAGTCCAGCAAAAGGGGGTAGCGTGACGACGACAGTGATGGTCCCATAAGAGAAAAGAGCACACCCACAATATCGAAAATAGGAAGAGAAGATGCAAATGAAGCATCAGAGTATTAAGTGCAAGGAAGAAGAAAGAGATGAAGAAGATGAACAGTGAAGGGGCTTAAAATGACGCTTTCCCCCCAACGCATGAGCTCATTAAATGCTGAGCCATTGATGGAAAGGGCACGAACCAAACCACCAAATCGAGTTAATTCAGCTCCCTCGTGCCAGGTTAGCTACAGAAGCGCCGATGTGGCAATTCCCTATTCATCAACCTACTAAAAAGGTATATTTTCAATCATAAAAAGCTACCGCTACCTCAGCACATCCCAAAAAACCCGTGGCACATTAATGGCTAAAGAGAATCGAGATTCAAAAACCAAACACCGAGTTATCATGTGATTATCTTTCCCATAGAAAATGCCGCTCGGAAAAGGGTCACGCCCTTCGACCAACCCAAAAGATAGATTCTATACGGATCGAGAGGACAGTAGTGTAGTACAATCAAAATACTCTGGCCTACCACAAGTGGATCGATAGGAGTGGGGGCATTCTGTTATGGATAAATATGTTGCCATCGAAAGGAATGCCACTAAAGCCGAGCATAAGTAAGTGTAAATGACCTTGATCCAAGCTTGGACGAGTAGTCCAGTCACAGCTGAATTACATTCTCGTACGATAGCCCCAACCCAGGACATATGTAGCTCTGCTGACCGAAATTAACAAAGTGGACCATTTACCGAATGGCTTATTGGCACCAGTCAATAGTACGTTGACACCTAAACAACTAATTGCCCGAGGCAGTGACTATGATCACACGGTAATCCCAAGGCCTTGCCTTTAACTATTCGACAAGCAAGACATGCAGTAGGCTACTCAGAATAAATAGCATGACAATCAGGTCACCTGACCCTTGTCGCTCGACATGTTAATCCTACGGCTTCCCTTATCGCAACGCACCTTAGTGGATCATCCAAGTGTGACATGTGACTCACAAGCAAAGAATGGACTCATACTAGTCCAAAAAATACTCTTGAAGGAATATCTAATCTTCCTTGGAAGGAAGGACATCTCGCCATATCCCCCGAGATATGGTCAATACGTGGAGTTCTCATAATCGGGACATCCGCCATATTCACTTTCCTACTATAACTCTTGTCATAGATAGACTCCTACCAGCATAATGAAGCTACCGAATTGGGACTTTCTCAAAGACCACCATCTTCAGCTATAAATACCCAGGTAAACCCCCTTCCCAAGGGATCGAAACATTTCCATTTTTACTGGAGTATCTATTTGCAGAGAGATTTGACTTACACATCAGAGAGTCCCCCGTTAAATCAGTCATGCACTCATTCTCGTGTTTTCCTCTCTGTGCAAGTTCCACGATTGCCAGGACAATTTCTTGCCACAACAAGTAAAAGAAGAAGTTCCTCCCATCAACCAAAAGCCATCTTTATTTATAGAAGGTGAAAATCCTGAGTGTTCAAACCAAGAGGCTTGAAACAATGGAAGCTTCCTAGAAGGTAGGAATTTTAACTCAACATAGTAGCCCGATAGTCTGAGCCAATAGCAAGATAAGAAAGGAGACAGACATCACCTCTGTGATACCCTACTTTTAAACCTGGTTTACTTACACTGCTGACCCAGTTTAACCATGTAGGACCCGAACCAGAGAGGGTTGAGGTAGGTTCCCTGTGGACCATGATGGCAAGGGTGACTTTGAACACAGGTTGGCCACACAAGTCCAAGTCAGTGCCTAAGGAGACGAGTGTACCCAAGCCGTGTACATGCACGTATCATAAGGCCATGTACGGGTAATGCTGATATGTAGCCATATCCTAAAATGTATACATATTATATATCTTGTGACGAGAGTGAGATACATGTTGAGAGTCGAATTCCATCGAAATCTCAATTGTTTGGCTAAGTGTTGACTAACAAGTGGGCAGTCACAGGTGGGCGAACTCGCCCACCAGTGTGACCCACCCATGTGGTTACTAAATATTCTCTAGCATAAATAGTACTTATTGTTTTTTCTTTTTTCTCATTTAATGCCTTAAAAAGTTGGTGAGAAAAGTAAAGAAGAGAGAGAAAAGAAAGGAAGAAAAGAGATCGAAGAAGAAGAAAGGAAAAGAAAAAGAGGAAGAAATGATTTTAAGTGAAGCCGAGGTTTGATCTTCTCATTCTGGCACCGAAAAAGTGATCCCCAACACAAGACCTACGATTTGAGGTGAGTGAAGGCTATACTTCTTAAACTTTTACAAAACCCCAAGTGAAACCCTTGATTTGCGTAGAGTTCCTTGAGATCTTGTTAATCCCACTTGAGATGATGAATCTAAGGTTTAATAGATGGTATATGTGTTGATTTTGAAGGTTTTAAAGAAGTGTTTGTAAGATTTGAGAAGCATTAGTGATTTCTTGAGATTAAGAGGTGATTTTGGGGTTTTGGAAGAATTCTTGAGCAAAGAAGGTAAGATTTGCTTTTCAATCCTTAAATCTAACTTAGATCTAGGTTAGAACCATCTTATGAGGCCTTAGAAGTGTAAAAAATGTGATTGGAACAGCCTCATTTGGTTTTCCTAACGTTGAGGAGTGTTTTTAAGAGAGAAAACCAATTCTCGCACCAACAGGTGGGCGAAGACCGACGGGCGAACCCACCCATTAGTAGGGGCCCACCTATTGGGGCAGAACCCTAATACCAACCGGTGGGCAAGGATTGATGGGCTATCTAGCCCACCTGTTGAACTAGTGGGCGAAGATCAATGGGCTGTTTGACCCACCTGTTGGCCCACCAGTCAGATTTTTGTGCCCGAATGGGCCCAAAACGGGCGGACAGCCTTCTTTTATGATTTTAAACATGATTTAAACATCAAACCTCATTAGTTTTGACCCCAAAGTGGTGAAATACTAATCTCATTCGCTTATGATAGGTTCCACTAGAAACTTATATTTCTCACGTCGGATCTCACCCGTACAGAACGTGAGCTTTTGTACACAATAAGTAAGTGTGGAGAGGACATTTGACTTTATTTTAAGGCATGTTTTTGCATCATTAAATTGTATCTAGACTAGCCATGTCATCATGCAAATTATGTGTAGATTAGTCATCCTCGTTTGCCATTTGCATACATTGCTTGTGCATTCTAAACAAATGAATTATGATATGTGTGTTGTGCTTTACATTCTCAATGCTAAATGATTAATGTGCTTATGTGATGAATGGTTGGATTACTATGCATGATGCATTATTAGACTAGATGTCGTAGTCGGTTTGAAAACGAATGCATTGGTGGCCCGTGGAATGGGACGCGGTGACACTATACAATCATACTTTGTCATATAGGAGCATGCAATTTAAGATTATCATTCCCTATGCTACGACCCTTCCCAACAGGGCTGAGGTGTTGGGTTATCACTTGGGGGGAAGCAGTGGTCACGGTTGTCGGTCACTGTGGCGGTTAGACATACGCCTGACTGGTCATTAGGACAATCGGCAACCTTATGGTATATTCAAGAGGATACTACTTTTAAATTTTCAGGGTTGGCACCTTTACATTTCTGTCATTTACTTTTATGTTGAGAGCCGATGGTCGACATGCTTTACTTTTCTGAGTACTCACGGTGGGCCTTCTCCGATAATCCTATGGGCATATCGCGGGATGGAGTTTGCGACTCGTACCCAGGGCATACGCGCACTGTGGTTGTGAGTAGCACACAACCTAAGACTTAGTAATGTTGTTTAGGTGGATAAAATTAAAATGAATTGCATTGCATATAGTGCATATGGATGTGAATGCTTGTGTGGTCTTTCTTTTCACTTACTGAGCCAGTGAGCTCACCTCACGTGCACACCTCTTTTAGATGATTTGTAGGTTACCCGCCTGAAGATAAAGAGTCAGGCCCCACAGTCGAGTTTCCTGTTAAGGATTGGTGGGTCTCTGAGGAGTATGAGCACGGTGCTGATTGTATGTACGAGGGTTGTTCTGCAGGACCACAGCAATGACACCGTACAAGAATTCTTTTTGGATTTTTGATGACCTCCCCTTTGTGTGCTTGATATGTAAATTATTATTCTTTTGTATAAATATCATGCTTGTGGACCCACATGTACTTAGCTATATACTACAATTTGAATATCAAGTTTATTGGAGATATTTACAGGTAATTTAAGTCTTCTTCTGAACTTTTGAACACTTATCTTAAATGTGGGTATGCTGTGGTGAGGTACTATATCAGATGATTCTGGCAGTGTTTAGGTTAATCGGAGTTAACTCGGTCATCGGTCCGATTCTGTCTGAACGGGGTGTGACAACGGTGGTATTAGAGCGTGATATTCTATCCACTCATAGCATACCATTTAGACCCCATAAAATCTATAATAGGAAATGGTGTTGGGTAAATGTAAAAACTTTAAAGAATTAAAAGCAAAAAAAAAAATGGTTGCATTTATTTATTGCATTTCATGGCATGCATGAGAAAAAGTTTGCTTTGAATAAATAAAAGATTAGTTATTTGATTGCATAACCCATCGAGTACGGATTTAACAAAATTTTGGCAGCATAACAACGCTAAAACAAGATTTCTCAAAATTTTTAAATATAAGCATCTGATGACAACATACATATACGAATAAGCATAATCAACAAAGGCTAACTAATGTTGTTACAACCAAATTACAATAAATCTATCAAGCAAACAAAACTAACCAAAAGTCACCAACAACATCATAACACCATACTAGCAAGTCCAAATTACAGAGAAATGTACTAAAAAAAAATTAGCCCATCATAAACACATAAACAACATAAAGACAAGTAAAAAGCTAATTAGGATAGGCAAGCTAAGTCCTCAGAGACCCTCATCATCATCTAGCTCTACTACTCCATCCCTCCTAAGCCTTGATCTAACATTGAGCCGACGGTCGTAGTAATCAAACCTCACATTCACTAGTTGCACATCCCTCCAGAGTCGGGTAAAGTCCGCTGAAATAGCATCGGACGTTGCGTCCAAATCCTCACTCAATCTTAGGAAGAAATTCTCTAATGTAGCATGCATTTCTAAGATATTTTCTTCTCTAGTAACACTCTCATCTAGTCTTCTCAAAAGCTTATCTTACCCATCTTTTAAGGCCCTCATGTTGGTCATCATGCTCTTAAAGTTAAATGCACCACTCTCAGGTGGTGGGGCTCTATACTGTGGCTCTGCAGCCCTAGCAAAGTGAGGATCAGCATCTATCAAATCAAAAGGCTCCTCCTCGAAGATATCCTCATCCAAAAAGTCCTCGAATTGAGGAACATAATCCTCATCCTCCTCACTATTCTCCTCCTCCATGTGGGCATCCTCCCTGTTCCTGCCTTCTTGAGCTCCTGCCCTCTAAGGTACACTTATAAGAGCTTGGAGACCCATCCTACGTAGGTTTTCCTTACTAAATTTGTCCGCTGGAGTCTTTTCCTTCTCACCACTCAAATCCACCCCAAAGGACTCGAAAACCCTGGTGTAGGTCCTACCATATGGGAAACCTCCGTCCTCAGGATGTGTGGCATGATGTTCCATAGTCTTAAGTATGATGTAGGGCAAGCATAAATGCTCGGCACCTCCCTCCAAGGCCTTGTAGATGCAGAAGGCTATGTAGGCTACCATGAAGCTCACTTGGTTCCTATGACCTCCTCTAGGGAGAAAATTAAACTGAACCAAGCGAGCAAATACACGAGCCTCCAGGTTGTATGTTGCCTCAGAATCCGGACGGACCCTGCTGCCACTTATAGTCTCGTAAATGTGGTCCTGCATCTCCAAACTTAAATATGGGCCCACGGGCTTACTCCTTGGGGGCTATAGAATTGATGCCCAGCTGATGACATATCTAAAATACTAGCAAGAGTGTCCACAATCAAACAGATGTTCACCCCTTTCACCATGCTGGTGATTGAGTACTCCCTATACTGGTAAGAGACCTCCAAATTATAATAAAATCTTCAAACAAAGTGTTCATAGCATGGGCGATCAATATCAAGGATGGACTGCCAACCCAGTGCAGTAAATTTCTCCTATAGTTGAATCTTGCTGAAATCACAAGTTACCACAGCTTTTTCCATCATTACAAACCTTTTTAGGAAGGTCTGCCAATTCGTTGCTGCCCTCATACTCCGGAAGAGTCTCTCATCATAGTCTAAAAGATCTATGGGGGCATGTCCTTGTTGTATTGTGCGATTAGCTGAGGGACTAGTCCTTATACCTTTCCTTTTAGAAGTTGTAGCCCTACGTCTACTAGAAGAGGATGCGGGTGCCTTGCCCTTGCGAGAAGACATCCTAGTAAGAAAAGAGAAGAAATAGTGATAAGTAAGAATGTTGCATGACAAAGGAAGTAAACAGGAGGGTGAGCAAGCACATGTAAATTCACCCAAATAAATAATGTGGATCATTATAAAAAGAGGGGTGGTTAAGCCATGGAAAATGAATAGAATGAAATCCCCAAACATGACATCCACTAGCATGTTGCAAAATAGAAGAGTAACAAAGGAGCATAAAGCATGGCAAGTGAGAAGTGATGGAAAGCCTTATAAGAATTTCCTCAAGTGGGGTAATTGGAGTCAAATGGTAGAAAGCCCCCAATGTTAATGTACAAGTTCAATCCAAGAGAATGAAAATCCCATAAAAGTGGAAATTGAAGCTTACATATCAATGATAGTAATACCTATCATTATACAACCAAGAATATGTAAACATTTCTATTATGACATTGAAGTGCAAGGACACGATGGTACACACTAGATCTAGTAGCAGTGCTTGAGGCACCTTATGTGGTCCTCATCCTATCGGTCGACCACCAAATCCTCGAAGGTCTCGCTTTGTGGGGCAAAACCCACTTCCACAACCTCAAGAATATATATCATTTATGGAGTTTGCCTATAACAACAGTTATCAAGCTACAATTGGGATGGCTCCATATGAGGCATTATATGGTAGGAAGTGTAGAACTCCTCTGTATTGAAATGAGGTAGGCGAACGCCGAATGTTAGGACCCAAAATGATACAGATGACATGTGACAAGGTCGATGTTATTCGAGAAAGGATTAAGGCAACTCAATCACGTCAAAAGAGCTATGTAGACACCCGCAGGAAAGACATTGAGTTTTAAGTAAGAGAAAAGGTGTTTCTCAAGATTTCTCCTACTAAAGGGTTACATAGGTTCCATAGAAAGGGTAAGTTGAGCCCGAGATACATTGGCCCATTTGAGATTTTGACTTGGGTTGGCTCAGTAGCCTACATGCTTGCTCTTCCACCTTCGCTCGAAAATGTTCATAATGTGTTCCATGTATCCATACTGAAGCAGTACGTTCACGATCCATCACATGTGTTACCCATGGAACCAGAATATCTAGAAGTTGATATGACCTATAAGGAATAGCCAACCGCAATCTTGGACAGAAAATTGAATACCCTTTGCAACCGCTCTATTTCCTTCGTAAAGGTGCGATGGGCTAACCATTCACTTGAAGAAGCGTCCTGGGAGAAACAAGATGAAATCCAAGCCAAGTACCCTCATATTTTTGAACAACCAGGTATGCTAATTTCGAGGAAAAAATTTTTAAAAAGGGGGGTAAATGTGATACCTACTTTTAAACCTGGTTTACTTACACAGCTAACCCGGTTTAACCATGTAGGACCCGAACCAGAGAGGATTGAGGCAGGTTCCCTATGGACCATGATGGCAAGGGTGACTTTGAACACAGGTTGGCCAGACAAGTCCGAGTCAGTGCCTAAGGAGACAAATGTACCCAAGCCATGTACATGCACATATCATAAGATCATGTACGGGTAATGTTGGTATGTAGCCTTATCCTAAAGTGTATACATATTATATATCTTGTGCCGAGAGTGAGATACATGCTGAGAGTCAAATTCCATCAAAAATCTCAATTGTTTGGCTAAGTTTTGACCAACAAGTGGGCGGTCACAGGTGGTCGAACCCCCCCACCAGTGTGACCCACCCATGTGGTTACTAAATATTCTCTAGTATAAATGGTACTTATTGTTTTTCCTTTTTCTCATTTAATGTCTTAAAAAGTGGGTGAGAAAAGTAAAGAAGAGAGAAAAAAGAAAGGAAGAAAAGAGAACGAAGAAGAAAGGAAAAGAAAAAGATGAAGAAATGATTTTAAGAGATGCCGAGGTTTGATCTTCTCATTCTGACACCGAAAAAGTGATCCACAGCACGAGACCTACGATTTGAGGTGAGTGAAGGCTATACATCTTAAACTTTCACAAAACCCCAAATGAAACCCTTGATTTGGGTAGAGTTCCTTGAGATCTTGTTAATCCCACTTGAGATGATGAATCTAAGGTTTAATAAATAGTCTATGTGTTGATTTTGAAGGGTTTAAAGAAGTGTTTGCAAGATTTGAGAAGCATTAGTGATTTCTTGAGATTAAGAGGTGACTTTGGGGTTTTGGAAGAGTTCTTGAGCAAAGAAGGTAAGATTTACTTTTCAATCCTTAAATCTAAGATTTGCTTTTCAATCATTAAATCTAACTTAGATCTAGGTTAGAATCATCTTATGAGGCCTTAGATGTGTGAAAAATGTTATTGGAACAGCCCCATTTGGTTTTTCCAATGTTGAGGAGTGTTTTTAAGAGAGAACCAATTCCCGCACCAATAGGTGGGCAAAGACCAGTGGGCGAACCAGCCCACCTATTGGGGCAAAACCCTAATTCCAACCGGTGGGCAAGGACTGGTAGGCTATCTGGCCCACCTGTTGAACCAGTGGACGATGACCGATGGGCTATCTGGCCCACCTGTTGGCCCATCAGTCAGATTTTTATGTCTGAATGGGCCCAAAATGGGCGGACATCCTTCTTTTATGATTTTAAACATGATTTAAACATCAAACCTCGTTAGTTTTGACTCCAAAGTAGTGAAATTCTAATCTCATTCACTTAGGATAAGTTCCACTGGAAACTTACATTTCTCATGCCGGATCTCACCCGTACCAAATGTGAGCTTTTGTACACAACAAGTAAGTGGGGAGAGGACATTTGACTTTATTTTAAGGGGTGTTTTTACATCATTAAATTGTATCTAGACTAGCCATGTCATCATGCAAATTATATGTAGATTAGTCATCCTCGTTTGCCATTCGCACGCATTGCTTGTGCATTCTAAACAAATAAATTATAATATGTGTGTTGTGCTTTACATTCTCAATGCTAAATGATTGATGTGTTTATGTGATGAATGATTGGATTACTATACATGATGCATTATTAGACTAGATGCCGTAGTCGGTTGAAAACGAATGCATTGGTGACCCGTGGAATGGGACACGGTGGCACTATACAATCGTACTTTGTCATATAGGAGCATGCAATTTAAGATTATCATTCCCTATGCTACGACCCTTCCCAACAGGGGCAAAGGTGTTGGGTTATCACTTGGGGGGAAGCAGTGGTCACGGTTGTCGGGTCACTGTGGCGGTTAGACATACGCCTGGCTGGTCATTAGGACAATCGGCAACCTTATGGTATATTCAAGATGACCAATCGTACTGCTTTTAAATTGCCAGGGTCGGCACCTTTACATTTCTGTCATTTACTTTTATGTTGAGAGCCTGTGGTCGGCATGCTTTACTTTTTTTAGTACTCACGGTGGGCCTTCTCTGATAACCCTATGGGGGTATCGCGGGATGGAGTTCGCAACTCGTACCCGAGGCATACGCACACTGTGGTTGTGAATAGCACATAACCTAAGACTTAGTAATGTTGTTTAGGTGGATAAGATTAAAATGAATTGCATTGCATATAGTGCATATGGATGTGAATGCTTGTGTGGTCTTTCTTTTCACTTACTGAGCTAGTGAACTCACCCCATGTGCACATCTCTTTTAGATGATTTTGCAGGTCACCCGCCTGAAGATCAGGAGTCAGGCCCCACAATCGAGTTTTCTGTTGAGGATTGGTGGGTCCTTGAGGAGTATGAATACAGTGCTAATTACATGTGCAAGGGTTGTGCTGCAGGATCACAGCAATGACACCGTACAAGAATTCTTTTTGGATTTTTGATGCTCTCCTTTGTGTACTTGATATGTAAATTATTACTCTTTTGTGTAAATATCATGCCTGCAGGCCCACAGGTACTTAGCTATATACTACAATTTGGGTATCAAGTATATTAGGGATATTTACAAGTTATTTAAGTCCTCTGCTGAACTTTTGAGCACTTATCTTAGATGTGGATATGTTGTGGTGAGGTATTGTATCAGATGATCCTGACAGGTTTTGAGTTAATCAGAATTAACTCGATCATCGGTCCAATTTTGTGTAAACGGGGTGTGACAACCTCATTGTTGAAGCCAAAGGGGGCGTGCTAGACATCTATCAAGGGTTTCCTTAATAAGATTTGGTGGTTTCCTCTTATTAGTCCAAGTAAACAAAGCTTCAAAGAAGAGGTCAATGTGACCAAAAGAAGAAAATGAGCAAGGAAAGCCTTGAGGCTTTCTTTCCTCAAGGTTTTATTTGGCTAGGAGGGGAATCAAAGGAAAGGAAAATTTTCAAACTTAACAAAAAAAAAAAGCTTCATAATTATGTCTCCATGTGATTATATCACTAATTCCAAACCATTCCATACTTGGTTAACCAATGGAAACCCCCATCATTTGCAGACCCAACTGTGATTGCCTTTCCTCTCAAACCTGTCAAATTATCTACTTAGCCTTTTTTTCACAAAAAAATCGTAATTACCATAGGAACTACTGATCCAACCAAAAATCCCTATCATTTGCAGATCCAACTGTGATTGCCTCTCCTCTCAAACCTGTCAAATTATCTACTTCGCCTTTTTTTTTTTTTTTTTTTAATTCTTAATTGTCACAATAACTACTGATCCAACTAAAAATATCTCTGCCTAGGCATCCGCTCTAGGCTCTCTCTGGTATGATTTCTATTTGTATTTATTAACTATTTGTTAGAAATTATTTGTGACAATAAATTATGGACCAAAAATAGTATTCGTTTGGTTACAATTTATAAAATAGATTATATAGTGAGAAAATAATTTTCAGGTTACACCTTTACCTTTGAGCTAAAAGCGAGAGTGATCATAAGATTTGGGGTTTTTTATTAGAAAAGTATAAAACATACTGAAGTTTTCTATTTACCTTTGATTTTGAGTAACTTAAGACACGTACTTATTTAAGGTAGTGCAAAAATCAACATAAATGATTTGTTACCACAAATCACAAATAGCTTGAGAGTAATTTGCGATTTATGATTTATTTTAATTTATTATAAATAGAAATAAATGCTATAAATTGTACCAAATACTTGTAAAAATAGAAATAAGTCAAATAAATACAAATAGAAATCAAACCAAAGAGAGCCCTAATAACAAAAGGAAAATGTTTTTCTACTAAATGCTAATTATTGAATGACATGAAAAAGTATTGAGTCAGCTGGAAAAGGACTACTTCATGTGATGATTAAGGCGCATCAGGGAGGATGGGCAGGCAGTAGATGAAGTTTGAACCGATAATGAAAATCTTGAACGTCTAATAGCAAGCAGTTAAAAATACAACATTTTGACCTTGGATCACTATTCGCCTCCGCTTGAAAACAGATAATTGTTTGTTCAACCTAATATTATGTGTAACGGCTAAGCAATGATTAGAAAAACTCAGGACGGGGACAAAAGTAGTTTGTACAAATATAGCTAGAAGAATTAGCTCTTATTTATTTCTTTTCAAAAAAATAAAAATAAAAAAATCTTATGTAGAATAAAAAAAAAATTACATGTAAAATGTATCATTGCTAAATATGGTAAAAAATTAAGTTAATTTACACACTCATATGGGATCACATAAAATAATGATTAAAAAAATTTTCCTTTTCAAGTCAAAAATTCACCTCCCTTCCCCTCTAAATTTCCCTTGCAATCACACGTAGCCTAAGGGTAGCATGGGTTGAAAACCTTACCTCCAAACTTTTCCTCAGATCCTCTTATTATTTAAAATCTCCAATTAAAACAGAGGCGTCACCAATGGAGGTTAGAAACTAAGAGAATCAACTCCAAAAAGCAACTCTACCTCCGGGTGAAGGTGGGGAGTCAGGTAAGAGGAGATTTTAAACCCCTAGTGCGTTCCAACATAGCACATTCAACATCATCACAGAAAAAATAGAAACGACGATAACGATAAACAAGACATGACCAATCCAGCACTGCACAACCTAAGAATGAGAGACGAAAAAAAAAAATAACCAGGAAAACTTCCAATTTAATCTGATTGGTAATGGAATATAATGGAGCAATACTTCATTTCTAAATCAAAACAAGCTTTCTAGAGTTTCATAAGGGGAGGGGGGAGGGGGGAGGTGGAGGGGGAAGGGTGGAGGGGGGGGAATCAGATCACTAAATTTTTGGTATGATTGGGCAAGAATCAGTCATCGGAACAGGAACCATGAAACATGATCAGGATCAATGACTAGCAACTACGAGGAGATTGGGAATCAGTAATCAGTCTGATTCACCAGATTCAATCTCAAATTTTCAAACCATTTGCCAATCAATACGCAAAAAGTCAGGGCCACCCAAATGGCTCACCTGCATGAGCTATTTAACCAATTTATATTTCCAACATATATAATATAATGAAACACTAAATTAACATCCAGAATCCGAATAATCTATCATGCAAATCATTGACTCAGGATTCTTGACATTCGGTAAAGAAACCTACAAAAGAAAGAAGGAATTGGAAATTGATGGGAGAAACGTTTGGAACAACCATTTCAGATACAGTCAAATATAGCAAGACACTTTTTCATTAATATTTTATATTCAGTGCATACAAACACCAGGATAGAGTTTCATAGGGTTAAAGCCTAACAGTTAAACAAGAGGAAAGGATCACAATCAGCTTGATTACCTTTGTCTGCTAGTGTAAATATTGGGCTTGGTACTGATACCCACCATTTCCAAAGAAGTTGGGATGGCCAGGAGAGAGGTTGTAAGCAGCAGAACCCAGAAGTGTTGCTCCATGGCTGTCAGTTGGTCCAGGGTAGATATACGGCCTGTCATACATGTATGGAGGGAACCTGTCAGGTGCTCTTGTATAGAAGCTCTTGTCAGGAATGTTAGTGATTCGGGGTCCATAACCCCCACCATTTGCACGGGGTCTCTTCGACTGAGGCTTCGCAGTTTCTGCAACCCTTTTTTTGTCAGCCTTTGCTTTCTCCAGCTGAAGCACCCTCTTTTGCAGTGGGTCCAACAGATACTGGTCCTCGAGTTTGTGATCCTCAATGCACTTGATCACAGCCTTGAGGGCAGTCAGTTCTCGTTCATTTACCTCATTCTGAAACACAAGAAGCTTGTAAGATGACATCTGATAATAATAATAAGGAAGAAAGAACGCTACCGCTAGAATGTGTCTACGCCTACACACCGCGGGTGCAAAAAAGACCACTCAGCCCCACACTGAAGATGCTTGGGCGTGGGCGCGGCCAATTTGAGTGTATCATATCATATCATATCATATCACTATCACTATCACTATCACTATCACTATCACTATCACTATCACTATCATTAGCAAACCCCCCCACCCCAAAAAAAAAAAAAAAAAAAAAAAAAATATTGGGTTCAAATTGAACCCACAGAAAGCGCCCACTGGCGTGTACACCTGTGGGTAGCGCTCTCTTGCCAATAACATTAACAATTATTATTATTATTATTATTATTATTATTATTATTATTATTATTATTATATTATTATTATTATTATTATTTTTCTTGCCATTAGCAAACCCCCCTCACCCCCAAAAAAAAAAAAAAAAAAAAATATTGGGTTCAAATTGAACCCACATAAATGGCTATAACAGTGAACAGTAATTATTTACCTTAGAGCAACCCCTTGTGAAAGTAATTATTGATAGGGTACCCCTTGGCTTCCTAGTACTTTACATGGTAGCTTTATCACAACCATATGTGGGTGAACAGAATACAAATGTATGAGTAACAGAAGCACATTTATTTCTAGATCTTAATACTCCTCTTTAGACATGGGTCTTCTTTCCAAGGGGCAAGTAATTGTGGGATGGAGGGAATACGTTAAAACAGCAGAATTCAAGGTTTCCAGACTGCTCAATTCATAGGGCAAAACATTACACAAACTGCAATAAATGATGAGTCACATTCTTTCCTCTTTTGATATTAGCTTTTATTTTTTGCTTATGAAAAAACAAACCCCCTTCCCTGCAACCAAAAATAAAACCTTCCCAGGATGCAGAATTTCAGCAGAAGAAAAAAAGAAAAAATGGGCTAGAATTGCCGGCTGGTTGATCTAGTTCAATTTTTAACTAGTTCTCTCGTTCAGACCTGGCCTGTGCCACTGTTTGTGTTTAATATAAATGGGCAGTTTTCATTTTCTCATTTTTACTGTATTAAAAGTTCATAGTTCACTAGATTAGGGACTCTATGAGTCCAACCTTGTTTAAGCTGCTTTTTTTTCTTTATTTTATGCAGAGTTTTAGGAAATTAAGATCACCATCATAACAAGCTATTGACTGGAGGTGTTTTAAGCTTGGTTGAAACTGCTTTTGAGTCTTTTATACAACGTTGTAATGGGATCAACGGTGTTCTGCTCAGTGGATGTTGGCTGGACTCTGCTGTAGACTCAGCATATGAATGGGTGGCAATCCTGATTCATATACTCTTTTCTTTTTTATCTTCTAATTCAGTTAACTGATCAGATCTGAAACTTCTCATTCCAACGCAAGCTATTTCCTTCACTAGTTTCTGATTTATCTCAACTGATTGTTATTCACTGTTATCTTTGCTTCATTCTTCTTCAGTTTCCTATGCTGATTTCAGGTTCTAAGTTCCTTGTTATTTGCTGGCTTCAAAATCTGATCTTTCTAATCAAAACTAGAAGTCCTACTGCTATCATACTTCTTCAGATCTCAGCATTCAGTACTGAATTCCTAGATCTAGTTACTTGCTTGAATATAGGTTTCATTCCTTTACCTGTGAATAAGGTGTAAAGTATCAGTATCTGTCAGCATATCAAGAGGGTATTTTAAGAGACATCGTATCGTATCGTATCGTATCATATCGTATAGGGGAGGCACAAAATACACTAAAGATATGCATGGAAATGGTCAAGAAATGTGTGAAAATGCTTATGATTCAAGCAAAATATAGTTTCGTAGCTTTAAACACATGATTATGCAATATTTAAAGATATATCATCTACAAAAAAGAACAAAGTACGAGTAAAAAAATGCTAAAAATTGCAAATAAATCAGAAAATTACTGCAGATCAAAAAGTATGATGGATCTCATCCTCTTGATAATTATAATTCAATCAAAGCATAATATTAACATTTTTCACAAGAAAATCATTAAAAATAAATAAATAAATAAATAAATAAATCTCATTTCAGTTTCAGAGAAAAAACACAAATTCTATGCTCAAATCATTACAATTTACCCAACTTAATTCCACTGATGCATAACCCAAAAAAAAAAAAAGAGATTTGCAACTTCACCTATTTTTTGCCCCCGACTCTGTTTCGATCCAAGATTTGAGCGGTGTAAATCCCCAAAACTTGTTGAATTGGTGAAGATTAGGTCTTTTTATGCTATATGAATTCCCACAACTCGGATCTAAGAGAAAAAAACAAGTTTCCAAGGCCTTCGATTGCTCTTGATTTCATATCTCACGGTTTCTGTTTTGCAGGTTTAAGGGATTCATATCAAGGTGTATTAAGCCTGTATCAACCCATATCGGTTGAGACAGGTAAGGTACATATACATATTGTATCAATGCCTCCAGATACCAATATGTGTCAGCCGATACAGATCGAATACAATACCATACTAGAATCTATGCTCGTGATTCTAATTTACATGGGTTTTCTGAACCCTAAACTTAAGTGGTTTGAAACCTGATTGCACCCCCCCCCCCACACACACACACCAAAAGATGATAATAATAATAATAATAATAATAATAAGCACCAGTTTGATTAGAAATATTTAAACACAATCCTGATACAGTATAAGCCACATTTTTGTATGTTACATCAGTGAGGTGGACCCTTTTCTTTTTGTCTGATACTTTCTTGAGGCCAAGCCCATCATTTGGACATGAATGGACTAGTGTCACGTGCAGGTAAAGTGGCGTTTTCAGAAAAATAACAGATGGTGAAACAACGCACAGTTGCATACATGGATTTAGTAATTGGAATGGCCATACCGATCTGGATCAGACAGATTTACCCCTGTTTTTCTTTAACAATCAGATTTTTTTTTACCATTTTACCCTTGGTCCGTACCAATCCGCAGATATGGGATCGGCTAGGAATTTGTATTGGCCACTACCGATACCGATTACTAAAACCATGATTTGCATTTCACCTTGACATTCAAAAACATACCTGAGCAGTAGGAGACATGTTTCCTGGTTTGACTGGTGAAGAAGTTTTCCTTGCTTCCTTTAAGTAGTTTTTCAGTAAGGGTACAGGTGAAAATTGCTCCGTCAGTTCAAAAGCATAAGACAAGTTAACAGCATCAATCTGCCTTCCGCTATTCACCAAAACTTCTATTACACCTGAAGCATAAGAAGATGACTACAGAGTCAAAATAAGTGAAAGAATGAACAGGATTTGATGAAAACTAAGGGATCACTACCCAACTTCTGTGATTTTTATGTTCTATATGCTGGTTGTGTTATTATATCCATCTGGACCCCTAGCAGAAAGCTTTATTATCATTTGTTAGCTATGGACAGCTTGCACAGCCACCCATTGATAATAGGCAAGAGGCACAGAACCCTCCCACATCAGGCCCCACTTTGTAGATATTAGAAGGATGACTACAAAATGTAATAGTCCTTTGACTGTTAAAAGGATAACTATATAACATAAACCTCTAATATACAGGCAATAAAGTTTTCTTCCCAGGCAAGCTAAGAGATAAGTCCTCCAACTGACACAATCATTGATCACCCAAAAAAAAGAGGGAGGTGGAGAAAAGAAAAAGTTTAAGCCAAAAATAAATAAACAAAGACCTGGCATTTTCTCCGACAATCCAAGCGAGCGACACAGATCTGCAGTTTGACGGCGACGGGAAACAGTAGGGATTAGCTTTGTTATTCCTTCCTGATTGAAGTCAGAAGCAATACCAAATGTGGCCAGAAGTTGTAAGAATGCATGGGCCTCCAAGGAGTTCCCACTGCTGGCATCAACATCAAGATCATCCAACTTTGGCTTCCAGTCTTCAGCAATAGCTTTTGCTCGCTCCTTAATATCTTCTGAGATTATATCAGACACAGAACCCAATTCAGATTCTTCTAGCAACTGGTTCAGACACTCCATCAGCATGATACAAGTTCTACGAACACCCAAGAGACTTGAATCCCTCTTCCCATCTGATGGTGATACTTCCATTCGGTAGAAATCCTCTAGGGAATCCAAAACAAAGCGGGCTGGGTTGGTTGCAGTTCTTAATGCAAATGGAATCTCCTCCTTAATGGCAACTAGGTTCTTACGGTTGTCTGAGATGAATTTATGGAGTCCTTTAGAGTCCATTTCTTCACATAGTTTGGTCAACTGGGAATGAGTATTGTCATCCATATGTCCATTCCCAGAAGGCTTTTCCACATCCTTTGAGTCACCTGCAGCACCGTTGGAATCAGGTGGTTTCTCCTCCACAATCACATCAGCCCCAACATAGCACTCACTATTACCAACAGCAGGCTCTGCAGATAAGGCCTTCTTGTACTTCTCAAGAGCAGCCCCAATTGCAGAAAGGGCAGCATCTCTCTTGTCTTGGAGCCTCTCCAATGAGGCTTTTTCTTTAGCCACAACTGCAGCTTCCCGCTTCTCCAACATTTCTCGAGCCTTGGATGCCTTGGTTTCATACTGCTTTTCCTGGTCATCCAACTCATCAAATCGTTTCCTTAAGGATTTCTCAAGTCCATGGAAGTGTTCTTCGAGTTCTTTCCATTTCAGATTCAGAGTTATAGCACGATGGTTTTCAAGCTCTGCAAATGCTTGCTGAAGTTGTTGTATCTTAGAGGTTGCAGAGTCTATAAGTGTAGCAACTGACTGTGTATCGTCCATGACTAGCCCTATAAACAAACTAAATAGTCCATCAAACCAAATAGAAAACAGAATGATGGCAGAGATGGCCAAAAGAATAGATGCACAAAGTAATAATCACACTGGTATCAAGACAAACTGTCCCCTCTTTTGTTTGGAGAGTACTATCCCTTTCATTTTTTTATTTTTTTTTAATTATTCATTTGCAATATTCCATGATGGCTTGCCTTTCCCTCTGCATATTACAAACTGATGAGAATTTTTCCGTATTTAACCCTAGTTGCTTTTGTTCAGCAACAAGAATTATAACAAGTAATATGTACAAGGGGAAAAAACCTCCACAAAAATGATCAGGCTACAAAATAAATGCAAAAAGATAGATAATTCATATGTGGGGAAGCGAAGTAAAATCCCTATCGAATTTAAACAAGCAACAAAAAACGATAGGCTCGGGATCAACATTAAGTGTGGTAAGGGGCACATGAACTGGGTGGGACAGAAAAGATTATAGTCCTCAATGATAAAGATCGGCAAGTATATATATGGTACTGAACTCAGATAGCATCAAGTCATTAAGTAGAGCTATGGTGGATTGATAATGTGGGCACAACAAAACCTAAAATCATGCGAACTCAGTCACTTAATTATGAAGACAAGCTATTCAAACTGAAGTGAGAATTGACAGAAACTGTAAGTACTCATTTAAGTGTTCCCCATAAGTGGTACAAGTTTACAACACCCCCTATGAAAAATGGTTTGTTTCCAACTATGCAACCATTCTCTCTCATCTTCTGAAGGGTGTTAATATTTGTGGGGGATAGATTCCATAAGTTTGACCTACATCAGAAAAGGTTGACTTTTGGGTTGACTTGTTTTATTGGCTTTTGAGGTTTTGAGTTGTTTATTTGGATCATGTAGCGAGATTAGGTCTAGTGATTGTTATAGGTGTAGTCTTGCATTAAAGATTCACTTTTTTTTTAAAAGGAAGCTCACATCATCTCTCCCAGGGTCCCACCCCACCCCCAGCCAACCAATTTAAAGTTCAAAACAGTCGAGTCTTTTGGTTTTGTCAGGATTCAAAAGTCAAAACTACAATAGCCAGTTGAACCAGTAAACATAGCATGCAAATAAAACATTAAATCAACATAGCAGAGGATTTACCTGTTTACTCTTAAGGATGTTAGACTGATTCCTCTTGTGTCTTCTGGATAGAGTACTGAAATCAATTGAGCCCTAACCCGAGGAAATAGGGGTTGGCTATGCATATCCTGTCCTGCCCTTCAAAAGAGTAACTTCTATATAACCTACGCCTGTATATAAATATCCACTTCCCTCCCCTAATTTTGATTAGCTTTCATTCTTAATGATTATGCTCTTCCCATACTTCTTAAAAAGGGCATACTCACTGCACGAGGCTCCCGCCACCACGGGGTCTGGGGACGGTCATAATGAATGCAGCCTTATAGCCCTTACAACCGCTTCATGGAGTATCCTTACTGTCTTCCCATACTTCTAGTTATTTAATTATATTTTAACAAAGTCTATTCAAACATCAATTTGAATCGTCCCAATTCCACAGCCCACTAAAAGAACATATTACTGATGTGGAAAAATCTTCAATATCGTCTTTCCAAGCCTTCCATCTTCCAAAGAGACAAACTATAGCTAGTTGGGACTAGATAACTAGAGTATAGGATTAATATTTAAGTGAATACAATTGCATCTTTCTTTTATTTAAAGAAATTGATGGGTTTCTAGAAGCCTAAGGGATTAGGTTCCGAAAACCAGAAGTATCATGAAGGGAAAAATGTCCAGAATTAGAAAAAAACAAAAAAACAAAAAACAAAAAAAAAAAAAACAAAAAAACAAAAACAAAAACAAAAAAAACTAACAACTCAAAAGGGTGTATCCAGTGCACGAAGCTAATGCAAGAGTAGATTACAAGAAACTAACCCCCACAATTATAACCCCAAACAAGAATAGAAACACAAGAGGGGACAACCCAGAATTATCCCCACAAGATGCAAGCTGTACAATAACCCAAAACCAGAAAAAGAACAAACACAAGAAAAGAGAGAAAAAGACCTACGCAGGATGGAGCTGAACTTCTGGTCGAGTGTAGGCCCAGGTGTGAGGAATAAAACCTCCAAATTATAACAGATTCTGACGGCTGGTTCTAAAGTTATGAAGGTTCTTGATTTTCAGACCTAGGAGAGAGAATCCAAGGATTCCTGCAGGGACAGCAACTGGGCAGCTCCGATCAGTCTACTAAGATAGATCGAGTGGTCCACTTAAGGTACAGAAAAGGTTCTTCAATAGCGCAGTAGATCAGAACTTCAAGATTGACAATAGGGGCGATCGATTGGCTTCTCAAAGGAGACTTCTGACTGATCGATCTCAAGGGGCAGAACTGAACAGTAATCAATTAATAAAGGCAGTAACAGTGATCAGAAATAGAACATCGATTGCAGAAATTAAAAGAGAAACAAAGGGAAAATGTGAAGGAGTGGCTGTCTCGGACCGGGCTTCTCACCCACAGCTCTCCTGGCTGTTCTAAGCAATTGATTGGCTGCAATTATTCTTTATTCAAATCTGCGAAATAAGTGTACATAAGCTCCTCTATTTAAAGAGGGCAGAATTACAACCATAGTAGGTCTAGGAGCTAATAGGAGTTAGTTTCCATCTAGGACTAACCACTCCTATTGTAACTAGGACTAGAAATAGACTAAGACTAGAACAAGGGCTGATAGGCCTTGATAGGACTTACAATCAATGGGCTCAAAATCACATAAAGACATTAAATAGTACTTAAGTAAAATCCCAATTCGATGGGCCCATTCTTTATTACATGAAATAGGCCTCAATTAAGAGGCCGATTGTAGACCCTTTGGGCTGGGCTTCCTCTTGCGATAGCCCTGCCCATAATAGGGATCTACATCAGCTCCCCCCTTCTTAAAATCATTCGTCTTCAATGAATGAATGAATGAAGGACATGTAATGCTCATAGAGATCCGTATCAAGTCGTCGGAAATCATCCGCATAGATCCAAGTGCAATCTTGTTGCGGTCGTCCTTTCCACTTGCCGAGGAATGAGTAGTACCCCTAGCCTCCACGAACTGTAGTGAACTTGCTATCGGGAACATCTTCAATAACATCATTTGTAGAGTATACAAATTGGGGAAACTTTAGAGTATGTTATGTGTCACCTTCATCAGCATGGTGCCCCACGTACAATGTCAGATCAGCCACATTGAAGACATTGGTGATCTTCAGGGTAGGAGGTAATTCAAGCATGTAAGCATTAGTGCCAATCCGCTTCAGAACCTTGTAAGGACCCATGTTGCAAGGATGGAGTTTGTGCACTGTACTGGGAGGGAACCTCTCAGGTGGAATTCGAACCATCACCATATCACCAGGTTGAAATTCCACGTAGCGTCGATGACAATTAGCAGTTGTTTGATAGCCGTCATTGCTAATGGCTATGCGTCAACGAACATCAACATGTACCTCTGTGACATGCCTAAGGAACTCATCCGCTTCAACACTAACACAGGCATGAGGTGGCAAAGGTACCATGTAAACCAGTCGTTGTGGCTATAGTCCAAGAATAATCCCAAATGATGTACGACCAATGGTGCGGTTGACGGAGCTATTATAGGCAAACATAGCAATGTCTAGAATAGATGGCCAAGTTTTCTCATAATCACGGACTAGGCAACGGAGTACATTGCCAAGGCTTCTATTCGCCACTTTTGTCTGTCCGTCTGTTCGAGGATGGAATGCCGTGGAGAACTTGAGTTTAGTGTTTGTTTTCAACCATTGGTTTTCTTGAAATAGCTCATGAACTTTACATCCTTATCTAAAACAATCACTGTGGCAAACCATGTATACGTCCTATCTCTTTGAAGAAGAGCTTGGCTAAGTGACTTGCATCAAGAGTTTTCCTGCACGGGATAAAGTGTGCCATCTTGGAGAAACGATCCACTCCCACAAATATAGTAGAATCATACCTTTCCCATGTAGGTGGTAAGCCTAAGACAAAGTCCATCCATATGTCTAGCCAAGGTGCATGCGGAATGGGCAGCAGTGTATACAAACCCACATTCTTCTTTTCTCCATTAGCAAGTTGACAAGTGCAGCATCTTTGTATAACATACTGAACATCCTTTTGTAGTTGAGGCCAATAATACAAGTCTATCATCACAGAGTAGATCTTGTCCTTGCCAAAGTGTCCCCCCATTCCTACTCCATGTAGCTCTCGAACCAAGTGATGCCTTAAAGAGGTATTTGGAATGCAAAGACGTGTGCCCTTGAAGAGGTATCCATCATGTATGAAGAATTTGCACGGTGAAGGTATTCATCATTAGCACCTTTCGGCTAAGGACATCAGCCACTTGATTCTCTTTTCCAGCCTTGTACTTGAGAGCAAATACATATCCTTGCAAATGTGAGATCCACTTAGCATGCCGATCACTAATGGTCTTTTGTGAATGCAAGTATATGAGTGCTTCATGATCCGAATAAAGTATGAACTCTTTGCCAATTAGGTAATGTCTCCAATGCTTGAGAATTTGAACAACGGCATAGAGCTCTAGGTTATAAATAGAGTACCTTCTTTTTGCATCATTCAACTTTTCACTGTAGAAGGCAATCGAATGGTCCTTTTGCATAAGCACTCCTATCCCAATATGGGATGCGTCAGTAGCCACTTCAAACATAAGATCAAAATTTGGTAGTCTAAGCACTGGTGCTTCAGTCATCTTTTGTTTGATCAAATTGAATGCTTTAGTGGCCGCCAAAGTCCATTGAAATGGAACTTTTTCCCCTTTTGTACACTCTGTGATAGGGGCTACAATAGCACTGAAATTCCGTATGAACCGTCGGTAGAATGAGGCTAGGCCGTGAAAGCTACGGACTTCTGTCAAAGTCTTTGGAATAGGCCAATCTACCACACTCTTCACCTTTTCCGGATCAGCTTCTATACCTTGTGAAGACACAATAAAGCCAAGGAAGATAACCTTGGGCAACATGAAAGAACACTTTTCAGATTGATATAGAGCTTCTCTTCTCGTAGTACCCTCATGACATGTCTCAGATGCTCAAGGTGCTCATTTTGTGCCCTACTATAGATCAATATGTCATCGAAGTATACTACAATGAACTTGCTAATGAAGGGGCACAGTACATGTGTCATCACCCCAATAAAAGTGCTAAGTGCATTGGTGAGTCCAAAAGATATGACTTTCCACTCATAAAGTCCTTTGGTCTTGAAAGTTGTTTTCCATTCATCCCCTGGACGAATTCGAATTTGATGGTAGCCACTACGTAGATCAATCTTTGAGAATATAGAGGCTCCTGTCAACATATCAAGCATATCATCCAAACGAGGAATAGGAAATCTGTACTTTACCATGATTTTACTGATAGCACAGTTGTCAACGCACATACACCATGACCCATCTTTCTTTGGTGTCAATAGGATTGGTACTGCACATGGACTCATGCTTTCAACCAAAAACCCTTTCTTCAACAAATCATCCACTTGTCTCTTGAGATCGGCACTCTGTGGGACTGAGACAGTAAGTGGGCAGATTAGGGAGTACTGACCCAGGCACAAGGTTAATAGCATGTTGAATATCCCTCATAGGTGGTAGTTCCTCTAGTAATTCATCAGGCACCAAATCTAAAAAATCATCAAGCAACTCTTTGATTTGTGGTGGATGTTTTACCTCTTTAACCGGTTCAGTTACTTTAGTAACAAGGTAATGAGGGGCCGGTGTGACCCAATCCAGGTGGCTGTGGGCCCACTTAAATAAATAGAGCAAATCTAATAACCAATGGCAGTACCGTAATATTCCAAAAATTCCAAAGGTTTTTTTTTTTTTCACTAAAGGAGCAATAGGACTTAAAAGGTTTTCTATTTATAGTTTAGGGACATTCTAGGGACTAAAAGGGAATTAAGGATAAAGGAGAATATGGGAGAAGGAGAGGGATATTAAGGCAAAAGGGTAATTAAAAAGGGGTTTCTTGACAACCCACGATGGTTGTCTACAACCTCCAGCCAAGAGGAGCAAGGCGAGGGTCCAGGGGGTCCTCAAGTGAAGAGAACTCCCTCAATAGGGGTCTGATGGGGCTGAAACTTCACGGAGAGATTCAACACTCATAAAGCTCTTGATTACAAGCAACCATAAGGTCAAATGACCAGTTAACACAAGATCTATGACTGCTGAAACAGATCTGGGTGATGGTGCACAAACCAGATCTGTTCATAACTTCAAATCTCACTGTAGGGGCTTCAACAGAGGTCAAGCTTCTAAGGTTTCAATCGCCCAAGGGAGGGGAACCTTCGAACAAATCTTCAGCCTAAGCAGGTCAAGCACAAGGGAGATCAGTGAACTTATGTAAAGTTGTAACCGTTGCCAGAAACAAAGTAATCCTAGAGAAAGAGAAAATATAGTAGGAAAGTGATTAAGAAGGGGAAGAAAGGCAGCCACGCAAGGGAGGGGAGAAATCGCAGGGAAGGGGGGTTCTCACAAAAGGGAGGGGAGGGGAGGGGAGGGGAGGGGAGGGGAGAGAGAGCAGCCATGCAGGCATTTCACAACTAAATTCATTCTTCATTAATCAACTAACTCTTTCCTTGAATTACATGTCTAATTTATAACAAAATAATTAAAATTTTCTAATTAAAGTCAAAGACTAAGATAGAAATAAAATCTCCTAAACCTAGGCTAATAGAATTAGAAGCAAATAAGGACTCAAATAGGAAACAAATATTCTCAAATAAAAAAAAATTCTAAAATATTCTAATAATCTTGAACCAAAATCAGTAACTTCGATCCCAAATTGAATTTGGTTTTGGGTCTGGGTTCTGGACTGGGTTTGGGTCGATCCATCGTAGTAATGCTACATCAATTCCCCTGATGTTTAGAAAAACTCGTCCACGAGTTTTATAGAAGGGGAGAATCAGCACCACTCGATCAACATCCTCGATCAATGGCTTTGATGGGGTAAAGATCCAACACAGCTCACAATCAACGGTCACGATCTCCTGATGGTCGTCAACAAATGATATGATTCTAATTGGAATCGGTTGGTAGGGATTCACAACTGAAATCGGACCATCGATCAGTTCTTCAGATGCAACCATCATCGGATCGTCCAGTTCATCTTTAACATCGACAGCAAAGCTTGTTGGAATGGCCTCTAGATGGGCAGCTTTAAGCACTTCTAGATTAGCTTGGAGAGCTTTCAGAGCTTCTTTATTATGTTGATGAGAGCATGGTTCCCGAGGTGCCGTCACAATGTCATGAATGACGTGACCTTGTTGTCTACCAGGGTTCAGAATACGTGTCTCTAAGGAATCAAGTCTTGCGGTAATGATCTGAAGGGTAACAGCTTGTGCTTCCCCTTCTATCCTACTAGCAACCAACTCTATTTAGAAAGCACTAACCACCTTCAATGTCTCTTCATTTTGTCGAAGTAACCAAGTCCACAGTTCAGATGAGGGGGTGGTGTAAGCAACCATTGGAGTAAATGGGTTGACAGGAAATTTGCTCTGATACCAAATAATGCGAGGCCGGTGGGCCCCAAGAGATCAAACTAGGATGGATGTGGGCCCACTTAAATAACTTAGAAGCCAAGGACTAGAAGCATGGCAATTTGGTAATTAAATGGCCCCAAGGTTAAGGAAGAGTTTAGATTAGTTCACTGGGGGTAAACTAAGAAGGGGGAAGACTCAATGGCAGGCTGTAATAAAGAGGAGGAAGAGAGGGTCATTAGTATGGGAGGTAAAACAAAAGAACTTTTACACAAAAGACGAAGAACTAAAGACTTTTAAATTCCCACTTTAGAAAAAGAGAGTAACATATGAAAGGGGAGGGGGTAAACTTGGAATGCCAAATACTTAGTGGCAAGGTATAAATAAAAGGTTAAAGGAGGGGTATTAATCTGGAATGAAAATGGACTACCACAAAAGACGAAATAGTAATAAAGGGCAAGGAGTTAAAGGGGTTTGAGGGGTATAATAGGAAAACCAGGTGGGGAAAGGGTTAGAATAGCTTTTAATTACCAAAAGGAAAGAGGATTCATCTTCAACCTTGGAATCAAAGCAGAGAAGGGGCGGAACTCCAAATCGGATTCATGCCTGGTTCCTCTTTCACCAAATCTGCTCCACATGAAATTCCAGGCTTATGAAACTATGTCCAAACCCTTCTATAATCAAGCCCTAGCACCACCAACAATAATCAACTAAGAGAGATATAGCCCTCGAAATCAGATCTGGGCGGAAGCTTGAGAGAGCCTGAGTTACAGATTTCAGCCCTCATAGTATACTGATTATTAAGCACTCATATCATGTGTATTAGATCACCTACAGGTAAGGAAGTAACACCATTGTTCTCAGTCCAAGCCAACAAAGCACCAAGGAGTTTGAAGGCACTATCCAAGGCTGCAGGTACCGCCTAGAAATAGGGGAAGCAGGGGTTATAAGACAAAATCAGAAACGAAGAAGAAGAAAGTGGGAAAGAGAAAAAAAGACAGAAGAAGAGGAAAGGTAGGGAGGTCGCAAGGAAGAAGAAGAAAGGGGGGGTGTCTCGCTGGACAAGGAGGAGATAAGAGAGGGGGGGAAGGGAGAGATTTCATAGATTAAGTGAGAAAAAGGAGGGGGGAGCAAGAGCAGCCACGCATGCCTTTCGCAACTTAATTCATTCTTCATTAATCAACTAACTCTTCCCTTGAATTACATGTCTAATTTATAATAAAATAAAATTAAAACTTTCTAATTAAAGTCAAAGACTAAGATAGAAATAAAATCCCCTAAACCTAGGCTAACAGAATTAGAAGCAAATAAGGACTCAAATAGGAAACAAATATTCTCAAATAAAATAAAATCCTAGAATATTCTAATAATCTTGAACCCAAATCAGTAACTTTGATCCCAAATTGAATTTGTTTTAGGTCTGTGTTCTGGATCGGGTTTGGGTCGATCCATCATAGTGCTGCTACATCACAAGGGCTAAGATTAGTTCGATTTCTTCACTAGTAGTTAAGAACTCTCTATGGGGTAGCACACATAGTTTGCTGTCCATCATGGCCTTCTTGCTAAAATTGTCTTTGAATGGTGGCTTCTTTTGTTCGGTGGTTGCTTTGGAAGAGGTCTTTGCAATATTCTTTAAGACATGTTGTCTTCTTACTTGGGCAGCCCTTACCTTGTCTTTCACTTGTGGTATGTTGAGTGGATTTAGAATGAATGGCTTGCCTTTGTGATCGAAGAAGCATTGGTTCTTAGTACCTCCAACTAGAACATTGTTGTCATAGAGCCAAGGCCTTCCAAGTAGTACATCAGTGAGGACCATGGGAATGCCATCACACCATACATCTTCATAATCTGAGACCTTCAATGGCACAGAACAGCGTTGAGTTACAGCCATGGTGGTGTTGTCTAGAAGTGATACCTTGTATGGTTGTAGATGTGGTTCAGTCTTAAGCTTTCCTTCAACCACGAAAGCCTAGGATACAACGTTCACACAACTCCCGTTGTCCACAATTACCTGAGCTTTGTGAGGTCTGCTAGACATCAAGTTGTAGAAAATATTGTTCCTCCTCCAGTCTTCACCTTTAGTTTCAGTCACTAGGATTCTTGCCACTATATTGACATAGGCATAAGGATCATCGTCCTCTAGTGTATACTCATCCTCAAACTCATCTTCCATTCCTTCAACTTCAACATTAATGGTACAATCATCATCCTGAGGTTCATGAATTTGTAGATCAAGGTTGGACTCGATGGCATTGATTATGAAGTTGGATCATCCTCGGTTGGGGCAGAATTTTGCCATATGACCAATTCTCCCACAGTTGTAGCATGTTATAGATCCGTTCTCCCCTCCCCCTATTAGAGCCTTACCCTTATCATATGTATCTTGTGGAGCTTGAGTAGGGAATCCACTGGACATTTCCTTTTGTTGTCAATTGACTGGTTGTACCTCCTGGAGGATGATTTGATTAGATCCTCTGCGTCTAGTGCTTTATCAAAACATGTATTTATGAAAGGTATCTCGATCACACCATGCTTCTCATGAATGTCGTACCTTAACCCCAATCTAAAACGAGATATGAGTAGTTCTTCATCTTCTTTATGGGCACCTGTTCGTGAAAGCAATTCATTGAATCGATTAATATATTCTTCTACAGTCATAGTACCTTGCCTGAGAGTATTCAGCATGTCATAGAGTCGACATCGGTATGTTGGTGGTAGGAACCCATCGTTGAGGAGAAATTTCAAATCTTCCCAACTGCGAGGCATCTGGCGACTGCATATGAGCCTATCTTCTTCATTATTCCATCAATCCTTAGCTCCACCAGTTAGCTTAGTGATAGCTAATTGGACTTTCCTTTCTTCAAGCATACGGTACCAACGGAAGTAGTCGTCAAAAGAATTTACCCAGTTATGGTAATAGAGGGGATCGTGCCTTCCATTCTATTCTTTCAGTTCCAACTTCACCTTGTATCATTATGGCGATGTTGGTAATTGTCATAATCATCATACTCTTCATCACGAACTGATATATTCCTTTGAGCTCGCATAGTGACCCTTCTAGGTACATTATAAGTATTGTTAACAGTAGGTCGAACATTAGTTGGAGCAGCATTAGTTTGAGTACTAGAGCGAGTAGCATTCGACTCTCTTAGTTCAGCTATCTATTGATCATGTCCTTCCAACCTTGTAGTCAAGGCTTGGAGGGCTTTCCACACATCTTCCAGAGTAATTTGTTAGGGTCTTTCTTCAGTCATAGCTCTGATACCACTTAATACAGGAGTAGATTACAAGAAACAAACCCCCACAATTATAACCCCAAACAAGAATAGAAACACAAAAGGGGACAACCCAGAATTATCCCCACAAGATGCAAGCAGTACAATAACCCAAAACCAGAAAAAGAACAAACACAAGAAAAGAGAGAAAAAGACCTACACAGGATGGAGCTGAGCTTCTGGTCGAGTGTAGGCCCAGGTGTGAGGAATAAAACCTCCAAATATCAACAGATTCTGAAGGCTGGTTCTGAAGTTACGAAGGTTCTTGATTTTCAGACCTAGGAGAGAGAATCCAAGGATTCCTGCAGGGATAGCAACTGGGCAGCTCCGATCAGTCTACTAAGATGGATCGAGTGGTCCACTTAAGGTACAGAAAAGGTTCTTCAATAACGCAGCAGATCAGAACTTCAAGATTGACAATAGGGGAGATCGATTGGCTTCTCAAAGAAGACTTCTGACTGATCGATCTCAAGGGGCAGAACTGAACAGTAATCAATTAATAAAGGCAGTAACAGTGATCAGAAATAGAACATCGATTGCAGAAATTAAAAGAGAAACAAAGGGAAAGTGGGGAGGAGTGGCTGTCTCAGCCCAAGCTTCTCACTCACAGCTATCCCGGCTGTTCTAAGCAATTAATTGGCTGCAATTATTCTTTATTCAAATCTGCGAAATAAGTGTACATAAGCTCCTCTATTTAAAGAGGGAAGAATTACAACCATAATAGGTCTAGGAGCTAATAGGAGTTAATTTCCAACTAGGACTAACCACTACTATTGCAACTAGGACTAGAAATAGACTAAGACTAGAACTAGGGCTGATCGGCCTTGATAGGACTTACAATCAATGGGCCCAAAATAACAAAGACATTAAAATAGTACTTAAGTAAAAGCCTAATTCGATGGGCCCATTGGGCCCATTCTTTATTACATCAAATAGGCCTCAATTAAGAGGCTGATTGTAGACACTTTGGGCTGGGCTTCCTCCTGCGATTGCCCTACCCACAATAGGGATCTACATCAGAGGCTCCCACCACTGCAAGGTCTGGAGAGGTCATAATGTACACAGCCCCCTGCTTTGCAGAGAGGTTGTTTCCCAACTTGAAGCCACTGCAATGAAGCAACCTTACCGTTTCTCAAAAACTTGATCTTTGTGTTTAAATCATTGTTTTATACCTAATTTTTTGCTATAAATTGATGGATTCAGGTAACACTAACCCATCCATAGCATCAAACTTCATTTGCAAGGATTTGTAGTAAGATTCAAAAAATTCATGTTCGGGTTTATTTTTTGTTTTCATTTCTTTGAAAAACCAAGTTATATGCCGTTCGGAAAATTATATGTAGTACATCTAGATCAGATCTATCAACTACAATAGTTATGGAAATGTGGGAGACACACTACCATAACTATTTCGATTGGGGTCAATATTGTGCTCATGTTCGGTCGATGCACAACATCATCCTAGTCGCTCCTATTCTTGAAGACCCTACCTACTATGAGTTTAAACCACCCCGACACTCTTCATGGCAATAGACTATTACTACATGTAAGAAACCTCATCCTTTATAAAAATTTCAATTGAAAGCACTTGTCCCACTATGCGTTGTTCACCATTTTAGTTTTTATGCATGATACATGTTATATATTGCTTATTTATACTACTTTTTTATCCAAAAAATGTATTTCCATGCATATCTTGACCATTTTCATGCATCTTTAGTGCATCTTGGTATCTCCAAAATGATACAATACAATACCTCTATTAAAATCACTTGACTAATACGATAGGCAACACCGATACTTAAAAGCTTGTTATTACCTACAAGATTATAGAGGACACACCTATCCTGCATAGATCTCCCCACAACATATTAAAACAAATAGCTTCCGATAGAACGACCGTCACGCTCCCGAGAAAACCCCCTACCCTCCTTTTCTCTTCTCGTCCTCTCGCTCTTCATCTCCCTCTTCCTCTGAACTTCTTCTTCTCCTCCTCCTCCTCCTCCTCCTCGGTCTCACGAGTCTATGAGATCCCTTTTCTTCTTCGGTCTCTCATGCCTGGGAGGTCGTGATCCACCCTAGCCACTTCCCCTTTCCTTCCTCCCCCATCTCTGATCTGATGCTGGTCTTGCCAGGATCCCTGATCCTCCTTGCTGGATTCATTGGCTCCCTCTTCCGCTAGCGAACTCTGGCCTGCCACTAAGCATAGTTTGTCGCTATCAGCTGCTCCGACCTGCTCCCAGAATGAATCATTGGCTCCTCCCCCCCTCCGTCGATGCTTGATGGGTCTGCTAACCCTCATCCTTGAGTTGCGATGTTCGAGTGTGCTTTGGTGACTGACCTTGCCATGCTCTCCTCCCCCTACTCTTGTTCCATGGCAGACCAATGGTGTTATGGCGACTTTGGCATGCTCTTCGCAAGGCTGCAACCCGGAAGGTTGCCAGTTTTGCACGGCTGACAACTGCCTCACTGACAACCTCCGAAAGGCCGGCGCCCCCCTTCGCGGCTATCACCTCGCTAGGTCAGATTCTCTCTTGTCCGCAGCCCTCCGCAATGCCCACGCCCCCGCCGTCGTGCCTACCTTTTCCGTCGGAATCCTGATTCAAGTCTTGACGGCTGGAAGGAATTGTGATGAGACCTGTTGGTAGGGCTTGGTGGAACCCTACCTCCATTTTTCCTAGTCTGCCCCTCCTCCTTTGGGCTTCTGGGTTCCTGTTCTGCCCATGTGGACTTTTGAATTGTAAGTTGTTGGGCTTCAGGCTCTTGTTTTCAGCCTTGTAGGCCTTGTGTAGTTTTAGACATATCCTTGTGACGTGTCTTCCACTCATCGAGCCCACTTAGCCTTGGTTGACGTCCTTTTGGACTTTGGTCTCCCTTTTGGGCTTGTAATCTCCCTTTTGGGATACATTTCCTTTTAATGCATTCACTAATTCACCCAAAAAAAAAAAAAAAACAAATTGCTTCCAAACTGCTGACTCAACGAGTTCATATTGTTAACTTTTGCTCATAATCAAATCAACCAACACTGACACCAAGCAAAACAAAACAAAATGCAAGGTCACCTTTACAAACCCCAAGTGCAACCACAAGGCCTCCATCCCAACCTTTTAAGCACAGATATTCTTAATTTTTTTACTGCATCCGAGAACCTTATACAATATCCCATGGGCTAGCTATGGTTCAAGTCATACCAGTCTATAACAGTGAAGCATCTTTATTATTATGCTGTTAATTTACTTTTTCTAGTCATAATGGTTTATACTCATGAAGTGTCGGAAAAACTGATATAACATAAGGCATGTTGTCACAAGGTGATGCCTTGACAAGATATATAGTGTACTATTGTTACTATTTTTAGAAAGATTTTGCTTTGACCCATATTGAGAGATTAAGTTGGTTAAGTTTTTAGTCCCATCAATTTTAAGTTGGCCTTTCAACCCCCCTCCAAAAAAAAGTTGAATTACCATTGGTTATTAGGAATTGTTATAATTAGCAAGTTGAAATTCATGCACTAGTCCTTTGGGAGTTTTCGAAGTTTCAAAAGGAACTACAGTCCACCCATGTAAAGTTGTAACACAAACTTCCAAATCAGCTTATGGTCAAGAGAATAGTTTTCGGTTGATAGGCATTTGAAGCATATCAGTGTTAGTAGAGTAGTACTATACTTTTTCAATTTTCTGCAAGACTGCAATACATCACCATAGGAAAGTTTTTTTAACTCTATTTTGTGTTGTAAGCCAGTTTTAGGTCAGATTTGCTATAGTAGCACTATCCCTATGTGTCCTGAGTCCTCTTCAAACATAGTTAACAGTCACCCTTCTGAGCTCAAACTCCAGCCTTCCTTCAATCTCATCCGATAAGTTCAGTCTGAAAGAGTATAGAAACTATATGCATGATATATTAAAGACATACATTAGTTCAGAATCCTACTCCTAAGCTTAAAGGAATAATGAGTGCATGATTTAGAATAGCCAAGGTACCTGCATGGACCTATCAAAAGCACATTGAATCGACATAGGATCTTAACGACAGGGGTATAGATGGATCTATCGTTCGGTTCTTGTGGAGAAGTTCTATTGAAGGACATGAACATGAATAAGTTAAGATTTGAATGCCGAGTTGATGGAATTTGGGTTTTGAACTGCCGCTGCCCTGAAATTCCACCAAGAGAAATTAAGGGTTTACCAAATTAGTTGGAAATTCAGAAGAGCAGGGAACCAAATTTCGAAAAGGCCCACAATCTTATTGACATGCAACAGGATGTGTTTTTATCCACAGATGATCAAGGATAGAAGAATATCCACCATAGTTGTAAGGCGCCGCCTAGGTGTCCAGGCGATTTTCTCGGGGTCTAGACAATTGTTGCTATATTGAAAGGAGCAATGAAATGGTATCGAAGCAGGTTTGTCACTTATTTACGCCAAATATCGTTTGATTTATAAATAAGCAAATACTCCCCCTATTTGAATCTAATAAAAGAAGTTTAAAAATCAAATTCCAAAAAGATAAAAGTCAATTCCCCAATTCAAGAATAAAATATGGACCTTTGGTGGCGAATTTCAACTTTCAAAGGCTGGGTTTTTCCCAAATCTGAAAATTCCATAAATATTATCATGGTAAATCATTATTAAGAACCAGAAGTGCAATAAAGTAATCTTTTGTTCTGATGTCCATAACTTAATTTTCATTAAAGCAATTTTTAATAGCATTAGCGCACATTGAAATAAGTTTGATTAGAAGATAACATTGTCAATACAACTCAAATTTAAGCAATCTTGGATTTGTTGGAAAACTGGTTTTGTGCTCTACACAATACAAAGTCTCATGTAAAAATAAAATCATTTGACCAGTCAAACTTATTAACAAAACAAAAATATTTCTCTAAATGCTGATTTTTTATGACTTTATGCAACTTGATATTGATACATTATGACTATTGTTTATAGGTAGGCAACTCTTGACCGCTTTATTGTGAGGACTCGGTCTTTACCAACTAAGCGCTTGATGACTTGATGTGGCTTAATGTTGATTTTTTTATGATTTGAAGTGATTTAATGTTATTTTTGACAATATAAGGTTATATGTAACATACTTTTTTTTTTTTGTGTGAATGCAAACCAAATAATGTTAGAAAAGAGAGAAGATCAAAATTAAAAATTAAAAAATAACACTTGGGCGCCTAGGCACCCCTCCACTGCCTTGGCAACTATGATCTGCTCTATTAACAGCAATGGGAAATTTACTTGATCTTTCATTAATTGTGTATTTAATTTGTTTTCTATTCACCTAAGGGATCAGGTTTAGAAAACCTAAGAAAATCTGAGTCTACAGGAAAAAGGAACTACCAGATTTTGGAGAAAACTTGATAGCTTAACCAGAACAAATCAGACAGGCATAAAACTTTGGTCAAGTTCTCAGCTTAGACAGTAGAACTGAACAGACCTGAAAAGTTTGATAGGACTCCAACTGGAACTAGGATTCTAGAATAGAACCCCAGAAAAGTCAATTGACAGCAGGATTTTCCTTCAAAACAGAAGTCAAACACTCACTTGAACTAACGATTAAACAGCAAGTAGAATTCTAAACCAGTAGCAGACTTTGAAAAGTTAAATTGAACTAGGATTCTGAATTCGATTAGAGAACTGGGAGATAAAAACAGAAACAGATTTTAATAATCTTATAAGCAGTTTGATTGCATGTAATATCAAGATTTCACCACAGGAAGAATGTATGAAATAAAGCAACAACATGAGCTTAAGAAGTCCCAGCAGAACACAAGATCGCAGGGTGCATAACTAAGATATTTTACCTGAAACTTGATAGAATAAAGGATAGAAAATCAGATCACGAATCCACCGAACCTGCAGGCTTGAAATCCACCAAAGCCCTAATTGTGAATCCACAAACTAAACAAATCAGAATTCACTGAGCAAACCAAGGTTCAAGAAGTTGGGATTCGGTCGAAACTTACCAAAATTTGGTTTCGACCTGAACCAGCACAAAACCTAGTGTGACTCAGCAGATATTCAGAGTTTTAACCAAAACTTCCATGTTTCGGTCGAAATCTTGATTGTAGTCAGTGGTGCCTTTTCGTTTCACCAAAACAGCACAACCACTTAACATAAAATCCAAAATTTGATTAAAACAGTCGACTTCAACTTATATTTCAACAGGTTTTGCAAGCCTAAGCACCTCAATTTTACCTGGATTCTAGTCATTCCACTTCCAACTCTTGGTAAAACAAGTTCTTAGAAGGTTGTACAAGTAATTTCCAACTAACATTTGGTGGATATGAGGGAGAATGGTCAAAGATTCATAGTTTAAGGTAGTACCATTCTTCCCTAAAGTTTTTTGTAAATATGTAGTGGTTGGGCTTCAACTTTTTATATGTTAAGATGGATGTGCAGCAAAACTAGGAAAGATAAAGTAAGGAATGAGCATACTAGAGTTGATTTGGGAGTTGCCCCAGTTGACAATAAGTTCTAAGAAAGTTGTTTAAGGTGGTATGTTCATGTTCAACGAAAGCCTGGGGATGCCCCCCACCCCAATAAAGAGGAATGATCTGATTCTGATTTAAGAGATAAAAGAGCTAGGGGTAGGCCTAAAATGACCATAGAAGACGTGAGAAATGACATGCATAGGGTTTGTCTCAAGTATGACCTCAGATAGAGCCGATTAGAGGGTAAGGATCCATGTAGCTGACCCCATTTAGCTGAGATTTCCTTGTTCTACTAGGTTGTGCTTCTTCCCTTTTACTCTCATTTACTTCATTCATAGTTATTAAGGCGTCGCCAAGGCGTTGGTAAGGCAATGCCCAGGAGCTAAGGCGGTTCCAAGAGGTAAGGCAGTAGGCTGCTTTAGTTGTAGTTCATAAGGCGAAGGCGACCACCTTAACCAATAAGGCGTTATAAGGCATCATTTTATGCGCCTTATGATGCCTTATGTACATTACAAAAATAACTTGATTTTTAAAACTGATTTACATAGATTCTAGATATTATTTCGTGATTAGCAAGTTTATGAAGAAGAATACACTTGAGATGCATGGGATCAAGTCTATTAAAACTAAAGTCTAAGACTCAACCAAAAGAAAAACACGATTCACAATTTTACATTCACAAATACAAGGATTTCTCAAGGGTTTACTAGCCAACGACGAGCCTTCCTCCTTTGATTCTTACTACAGCGGCAAGGATTCTTCTCTGGCGGCCTTCGGCGAAGCTTTGTACCCCCCTCTCCAGGTATGTTGTATTGTTTTTCTCATCTTCTTTCTTCTTCATTCTTCATGCTATGGTGACTGGTGAGAGCTGTTTTTTTTTTCTTTTTCTTTTTCTTTCTTCTCCCTTCTTTCTTCTTCGTTCTTCTTCATCATACGGTGAGAGATCTCAGAGCCTTGACTTTTTTTTTTTTTTCCTTCTTTCTTCTTCATCCATGGCGACTCTTCCTTTTTTTTTTTTTTCCTTCTTCTTCATTCTTCTTCATCCTACGGTGAGAGCTCAGTGCTCTACCTGTTTTCTTTTCTTTTCTTTTCTTCTTTCTTCTCCCTTCTTTCTTCTTCCTTTTCTACAAATGGACATGGAGGTCTTAAGGAACTAACTACTAAAGCAATTTTTATGAAGTTATATGAATTCTGAATTCTGCCATTACCTTCTATTTTTGTCCCTCACTTTATATTTTTGTTCCTGCATGTTTCTCTCAATTCAACCAGTGAATGGAGTTCTATCTTCTCCCTTCTTCTCTCAAAATACTAGTATATTTTAAGTCTTCTTTTCATTATATTTATAATTTTGTTTCATAATTATTTATTTATATTATATGTCAATATGTTATAATGATGATTGATGATTGATGAAGATGAACTTAGTTTATTCACTATATTTGTTTTCTTGATGAATATCTTGCATTGGTATAAAGTATAAACCTTTAATATTTATTTAGCATATGAGTAGTAAGATTCAACTAGGATTTGAGTAATATACGAACGCTTTATTCAATAAGGCGACGCCTTATGCCAGCCTTATCGCCAAAATGCTCCAAAATACCCTCAAACGCTTCGATCGCCTCACCACCTTAATAACCTTGCTTTCATTTGACTTTCTTTTCTTTTATTTTGTTTTTGCACAGATCCATGTACCCGATCCCATTAAGTTGAGATAAGGCTAAGTTTTTTGTTTTGTTGTTTAAATTATTTTTCTATTTTCTGGTTTAATTTTTTTATTTTATTGCAACAATTTTTTGGAAAAAGTAAGGTTAATACTTAGTGGTTGGAGCTCAATTTTATATATGTTAATCAACATCAGCTGAACTATGGCCTCACGTTGTCACTTTTTTCAGCCAAAAAAATTTGACGTAATTTTTTTTTTCAAAAAAATTTTCTGTTTTGGTTTGAAAAATAGCAAAAAAGATAAATTATTGTGGTTGCTTTTTCAACTCAAAATGATGTTTATAAGGTTGTCTTTCAAACAAATGTTTTGTTGTCATCATTCCACAAGGCTATTTGCTAGAAATTTGGGTTGGAAAGGGTCAAAAACATCAAAAATTGGTCATCTCAGGGTAGGTTGAAACCATCAAAACTTGCAAAATTTCAGTCAACTTGTGAAAGCCATTAAGATGAATACAACTGATGAAGATCCAAATCCCGAAACTGGAATCAGATCACTTATAGGCCCATTCAAACAATTAAAATCTCAAATATAACGGTTGAGTGGCAATCTTGTAAATTCTCCGCACAATTAGAACCTTCTTGAAGGGGTTAAAAGTGGTCTGGGGTAAAATAGTAACTTCAATTAGGAAAAGAGGGCTTAATTGGGTACTGGGTATTAAACTGAAATGGGGCTTAAATATAATAACTTCATAACCGAAAGGACTCTTAAGAAATTAACAAAAATTAGGCCCTTAACTCTAAAATAAGAAGAAAGGGAGCTTCTTCTTCAACCTTATGTCTAAACAGAAAGGCGAAAGACTCTAGGTCAATTTAGGTGAGAGTGCTCTATGACGAGGGCTTCAATCCAAGTGAAATTTCAGGAGGAAATTTGGAGCCCATTGTCCCCTTGAATTCGATGCAGAAAACAACTCATCCTCAAAGATCAACAACAACTCCTAAAATCAGGTAGGGCGATGGCTTCAGGTTTAGATCTAAGTTGCAGGTTTTATTTCTCACGGCAAGGATGGTTTATGTCAAAGAAGCTCCAAGGGTTTGGTCGCCCAGGGAAGGAGAATTAAAACCCAAAATATCAGCTCATAACTAAAAGGAACCAAGGAGTTCCAACGATTCTCTTCCAACAAACAGTGCTGCTAGCTACAAGGATCAAGTATGAACATAAAAGATGGGAAGTCAGGGGTATTGATAATAAAGAGGAAATAAAAGCAAAGGGAAGAAAAACAGAAAAGGGGAAGAAGACAAAGAGAAGAAAAAGATAAGAAGAAGAAGAAGAAGAAGAGAGAGAGAGAGAGAGAGAGGGGAGCATGCACGGCAGCCATGGCTTCAAACCAAAAACTTCATTCAACTCTTCAAATCAAGTCTGCCCTCTACCATGTTACATGGCTATATAAAGAAGAAAAAAAAAACATTAATTAATGGAAAATAATTGGAATCGCAACTAACATAACTTAGAAAGTGAAATCTAAAATTGAATCTCCCTACTAACTTGACCACACCCTACACTGACAATTAAGGAAACAAACCAAAGTACTAAATTAATCCCAAATCTTCCCACGGCCAACTGCATCAACAACCAAGTAGAGGTGGAGCCTGAATTGGAGCCTATCCAATTCACAGGAGACTCAGTTTGATCATGCTACCCAGGATGTTGACCACAGTACACATGTAGGTTATACTAGAGGCTTGTGCCGCAGGTTTAGACCAGATGAGGAGCATAACAGCGTTGATATGGAGATGTTTCTTTTGTATATGACACACTTGGAGGCCTCAATCTGGAGGGTAGTAGTGAGTTCAAGCAACAGGACAGTAGCATGCACCATCATTTCCCACAAACATCTAGTGTCAGGTATGGTGTGTATGATCAGCATAGCTCTTCATCATCTTCATTCTGCACTATTAATGATAATTAATCATAGGGTGTAACATACTTTGTGGATAGTATCTTCTCCTAATTTATAAGCCCATAAAGAGAGGGTGAAGTTAGTACATGAGATTAGTACTTAAAGTGTTTGAGTTCGAGCAGGATACTTATTAGCTAGAAATAGTTCTATTTTGGGTCTGTACTTTATTAGTGTAAGAGAGAATTAGGAGTCCTTTTGTTAATCAATTTAGGAAATTTAAATGGTACTATACGTACACTCCCATCAGTTAGAAACGATCTGAATAATAGAATCGAGTTTATTTCAAGATTTTTTGAGATATTGAGCTTAGTAAACATGGGTGGAACCGTGGAAGCTCTTCTTCTAGCCTTCTGCTGCTGTTTCTTTCTTCTAGTTCTGATCATCTCTTCTTAGGTGTGATCTTCCCATATCCCTTATATTTCTTCTTATACTTCTTTATCTTTTCTCATTCTTCACTAAGTGGATACACTATTTTTCAGTCAAATCTGATTGTTAGATTCTGACTTGTCTAATTTCTCATATCATACCTTTATTCCGTCTGTTAGCAATTTTGGGCGCCAGATTCTTTCTAGAACCTTGAACTGCATTGGAAAGACTTCACCCAGCCCAGTCATTTTCCCTCCTTAGGGCCTTTAATCTTAAAATCCACACGGTATGGGACTCCCAGTTTTATACTGGTTCATCAACAATCCTTGAGCATATTCAGTCATCAAATAGTTGTCCTCACAAGATACTTTCTAGAAAGTGTACAATCCAGCATCCAAAGACAGCAGATATCTAACCCAAGATTTTTTTCCCCCCTCTGATTCAACCTATCCTCCCTACCAAGATACCACTTTATATTGGTCATTGCTTTTTTACGTAGCATTGCCCTCCAATTCTGTTTATGGTACTTGAAACTATTTTCATCAGACGGTTAACCTTTCCTCATATTATTTTATCCCATTTCAATGACACATAACACTTGATTAATCATGACACATAACACTTGATTAATCATGATTATAACCTTTTATTCCCTTCTCTTCCATATTTCTTTCAAGAAAAAATTAAAAAAAAAAGTGCAGCGCATTGCCAGAAGAAATATGTGAAACTACTCAAGATGACAAGTGGTTTATACCAGGATGAAAAACATCTAAGAACTCATACAATCTAACACCTACATTTCTGATCAAATACATGCCACTACTTTCTCTCAAAGCTTTGCTTTACATTAGGAGTGTTTGAAATTTCGAGCAAAGTCTATCATAAACTGGAAAAATTGCTGAAATTTTGAGCGGAATCTTTCAAATAGCGAAATATTTCTGTTTCCCTGGGATCAAAATAACCCCTGGGTGAAATCTAAAACATTACTTTACAGTAAACTGGAAATATAAGAACAGACCAAATAACTCATGTTAACAGCAAAAGCACTAGATACACTAAGACCAGCAACTAAATAAAGTACAATTTTATCATTGCCTATTCCTGAATCCATCGAAACTAGAACCCAAAATGCAACCATGACTGAACTAGTACATTTCCATCACCTGGAAGCAAACTCGGATGTTGATGTGCAAGCAGCTAACCTAATACTGTGGATTCACTTTCTCTTAACCAATATGCTTCCATTCATTACAAAGAATCTACCTACATGCAACTCAATAAACTAATCAATTAACAGCAAACCAACCAAATCAACAAAAACCAACAATCAATACAGTCGAAAGAAAGCTAACAATCAGAACAGGAACCAGACCATTAAATTATTCACTTCCGAATCATATCCAGAAAAAGAAGCAACAATCCCCAAGATTCCCACTTTACTGATCTATAATCATCGTTATCATTCGACAAAACTACAAACTACGCTTTAAAACGCCAAATAAAACCGAACTCACTGACAGAAACCCTAGAATTACCGTACTCCAATGAGAGGAAAAATTAGAAAGAATAGTAACAGAATGAAAAAACTTACAATTTACTTCTTTTTCTTTTCAAGGAATCTGATATGAACGAACGAAGCGAAAACAATGGCGCCGAGACGGTGTCTGCAGACGACTCGACAGGAACATCATAGAAAGGATGAAAAACGGCTTAGGCTTCAGGCCTTTACGAGGCAAAAGTAAAGTGCTCACACTCGATCTGTGCATAAGACAGCAGACCGTTAGATTCTCTAACGTGATGTGGGAGTGCAAAAAGCTTAACCTACGCACCAACCCAGGTTAAGTGACTTTTTTTTTTTTTTCTTTGGTGAAAAGTGCATTTACGTGTCGGCCCCAAACGGATTTGAATTTAAGGTTTGGGAAAATTACAATTACGAAAAATATTTAATAGGGGTGAAACAGACGGGGTTTCAAAAAACCCAAGCCGAGTCCTGCATCCCTTTAATTGGGCCGGAGTTTGACTGGGTTGGCTCGGGCTCTTACTTTTATTCCACCATTTTTGGTTTTCCTATCATACATCTATGTCAAATGAGATATCATTCTAATGGATTTTTAAAATCAAAAGTGGGTGATGGGTTTATACTTTATAATATGTTATGTATAAGGTTTCTTAAATTAAAAATGTGAGCAATGTGTGCATGTAGCATTATAATATATTATATTTATAATGTATTATATTATAACTTATATTACAATACATGTATATATTATTATAATAATATATACAACTAATGAAGTAAAAGCAATATATATATATATATATATAAACATATTGTATAATCAGGGTTAAAAGTTATGGTTGAGTTGAGCTGGGCGGGCCCAAGCCTGGGCCTTAACTCGGGCCCCACCAACCCTGACCTAGGGTTAGTGTTTTTCAACCCTAACCCACTCTCAAGGTTAGAAAACTTAGCACAAGCCCTATTTAGGCTCAAGGCGAGTTAGGGAGGGTTCGGGTTATAAAGGCCAAATTTACACCCCTATACAAGATTATCTGAAATAATCTATTGTTTAACCAAATTACCCATCTAATCCATTGTTTAACTGAATTACTTATTGATTAGCCAAAAAGTGTACAGAGCTCACTATACCAAGACACCAACTAACCCAGAACACCAAGGTCGAGCATCCAGCTCTGACTCCCCAAGGTCAAGCTTCTAACTCAAACTTTTCAATGTCAAGCCTCCAGCTCGAACTCCTCAAGGTCGAGCGTCCAACTTGGACTACTCAAGGGCCGAGCCTCCAGCTCGGACTATGACACATTTTGCCGCCCCGACAAATAAGGCGCGATCCCAAAATCCCACACCAGCAACTCAGCTGATCTTCTCACCAACTCACTAGCTCCTCAACAAATTCTATCTCTTGCTGTGCAAGGAAACCAATTCGTTGCGAGATCTGCTTGACCAAGGACTCTCCAAATAGAGAGTTCATATCCGGATTAGGCACACAAAATCAGGGGATAATCTTATAATGAAACTCTACCCTTCTATTGGATTGATATCTGTGGAATCTTCTACTGAGACAAGGAATCAGTTTCCTTATTGAGCACTTTCCAAATATGGGACTCTCCATAACTGCCACAATCTGTTGCCTATAAATACCAAGGTAAGCCCCCAAAAAAGGGATAGATTCTTTTACTAGAAATTACCTATTGCAAGTATTCTGATTCAGGCATCAAAGAATACCCCCCAAATCAGCCTGACATCTCTCTTGTTTGCTCTTCTTTGCAGGTACAGTGTGGAACCTCAACTCCTGCCTAGAAGTGCTACCGGTTAGATTTTAAAGCATTAGATTGGCGCCATCCGTGAGAATGTGTTTACAACAAATCCATTAACTCAAGAACCATACAGCTACGAAGTGAATGAGTAGTCTCACCCCCACTCCTCAATGTGAAGCAATGTGTGGAGCCAACCCACAACCATCCACACCTCTGAAAAACGTGGCTGAGTTAGCAGGTGTCCAAGTTCCACTGACGAACGTCTAAGTTCCACAGGTGAATACTCAAGCTCCACAAGCCGGTGTCGGAGGTCCCTTACCGCTGCTACTGCCATTGGCAGATCTATATCCCCATACAGTAACGACCAATGCCTAGATTCATGATCTACATTTACAGATGCTGGCGACCAACAATCTTGTTCGAAACTTCATGCTCTAGTTCGTTATGGCCTTACCAACATGGTCTATTCCACTTGTGGTACCCGAGTGCGCCGCAAGTGTCAATGGCACCTGCTCCGCCAGTGGTCACTTGTGCACCACCCCCAACGGCAAGGAGGCAGAGTACTGGATCATCAAGTTCTCCTAGACCTCTACCAACACGTGAAGCACACCAAGCCAATCGATCAATGATGAACCAAATGAGATAGTTGTCTTTTCAACATTGCTGCATCTCTTTTCAGAAGACAGTTGAGTCTTCCCACCTTTTGTTACGCTCTCAAGTCTAGACCCATAAATAATAAATCTTTTGGGTCTTCCAATATCAATAATTTGATTGTTTCGCTCCTGTATCTTCCAAAAGGGAAAAAGATCTCTAAGAGTTGTTCATGGATCCGAAATTTTCCTTTTGGATTTTTTGAAACTTGTTCAAATTAGATCCTTTCGAATTTCTATATCGATGACATGTTTACGAAGTTCTTTCAACTTATTGATTGACATTAACCCTCACATCACATACACTCCAATTCTATTTTTTTTTTAAACAGCAAACACTCATTCATAGAGTGTCCAGGAGAAGCAACACCGCACCACCGCACCACCTGAGGCCTTAGTTCATTCTCCAAGATTTTCCATCCACACGACAGAAGACCGATCCCACTCTTAGTTTACGGCAAGCTGTGAGCACATCGGAATGACACATACATGAACCAGTGCTCTGACTATAATTGAAAGTCAAAGCCACCACACAAGGGATGAATCTCAATCGAGAAGGACAAGTTCGATGAGGCAGCACCGCCGAGTTGATCGTGCAGGAGGTTGGTTACCCCATCACTGAAGCCCAGCTCGGGTTGATCAAAGGATCGAAGACGTAGAGCCGCATCCTCTCACAAAAGTAGAATAGAAGCACCTGAGTTTGGAGTGGTGCCTTCAGCAACTCTACGAGAAGGTGGATGGTCTCAAAAAGCTAGCATATGACCTAGAGGTCGCGCCGTCACACAATGCAATGGCTGACAAACTAATGAACATTATTCTCCCTAGAAGCTTTCGGATGTCCACCTTCCTAATATATGATGAGACCACTGATCTGACTAACCACTTACAATACTACAGCTTTGTGACGGCTATTTACGAGAAATCTGAGGCAGTCCTTTGTCGTGTGTTTGCTACATCTTTGAAAGACGCAACAATTTTGTGGATATCCAAACTATGCTCAAAGTCAATCCAGAATTATGACGAGCTCATGAAGGCCTTTCTTACTAGATTCTAGAGTAGCCATCAGGCAGAAGCAGACACCTACCAATTTGATGTCAATGAGGCAGAGGCCAAATGAGTCGATGTGAGAGTTCCTCAACCGTTTCACTAAGGCCATGATTGTCATGCCCCGTTCACATAGAATCGGACAGGTGACTAGGTTCTCTCTGGGTAACCCAAAACCACTAGGATCATCTGATAAAGTAACCATAGCACAGCATGCCACATATAATCATGGAAATATAATTATGTAATTCAGCGGAAGTCTTGTCATATATAATTACCTGTAAATCCCCATTTATTCTTGATACTCAAATTGTTATACTTAGTATATTTACATGTGGGCCCGTATGCATGATAATTACATAAGAAATAATAATTTAATTATCGAAAGCATAAAAGGGAAATACACCAAAAGAATAAAAAAGAAGAACTGTATATAGAATTTGCTACTATTGCCCCATAACACAACTCTCGCATAGGCGTCCAACTCCGTGACCAAAACCCTTCGGGACCCACCAATCTCCCAATGGAGATTCGTCAATGGACCCCTACACTTGTTCCTCATTGGGAAACCTGCAAAATCATCTAAAAAGGTGTGTACACAAGGGGTGATCTCACTAGCTCAATAAATGGAAAGAAAGACTCACACAAGCAATTGCAATTCAAATGATACTATATGCATGCGATTCATTTTAGGCCTATCCACCTAAGTAATATTATTAAGTCATAGGTTATATGCTACTCATAACCATAGTACATGTATGCCCCGGGTTCGAGATGTGTTCTCCATCCTGTAATACGCCCATAGGGTTATCGGAGAAGGCCAGCCGTGAGCACTCGAAAAAGTAAATCGTGGCCGAACCACAACAGAAAAGTAAATCATGGCCGAACCACACCAGAAAATAAATGCAATACGATTGGCCCTTTGAATGTATCACCAAGGTTTCCAACTATCCTAATGATTAGCTAGGCGTACTTCTAACCACCACGGCGGTCCGCCACTGATGCTTCCCCCCAGTGATAACCCAACACCTAAACCTCTGTTGGGAAGGGTTGTGAGCACTAGGGAATGTTAAATCCTAACTGCATGCTCCTATATAAGATAATATGACTGCATAATATTTCTGTGTCCCATTCTACGGTGTATCAATGCATTCATTTTCAAGCTGACTACGGCATCTAATCTAGCCATTCAATACATACCCGACTAATCATCATCATAATCCAACAATCGATAAATCCATGCTCATAATTCAATGCAAGAAGCAAGTATTTGGGAATGTAACGATTTAGCATAACAATTGATATATGCATCCAGCAGTAGTCAAGAATATACATAAGGATGGCATTCACAAGGTCAAGATAATATATATGCAATGAAGATAATGCCATAAACACTTCCAAAATAAAATCAACATCCTCTCCCCACTTACTTATTCTTGTACGAGAATATGCACACAATGGGTAAGATCCGACGTGCGAAAATGAATGTCTTTAAACTTAACACATATAGGAAACTTAGAATATGTCCATATCGGAACCATAAAACGATGAAAGATATGGTCTCAACGCATTTAATAAAAAGGTTGTCGATGAGTTTGAGTTCAAACAAAGCTCATTTGGACTACAGGTGCGTAGGAGGACCCACCTGTGCAAACTGCCTAGGCAGACAGCACTCAAACACACACTAGCGGGTGCTACCAGTGAGTCTGGTACTCGCTGGTCCTACCCACCAGTAGGACCCTAGGGTTAACCCAAAACCGGTGGGTGCTACTGGCGGGTCTTGGTACCCGTCGGTAGGACCCCAAAGCCCAGGCAAGACTGGTGGGTTATATACCCGCTGGTCTCTCCAATGCCCAAGTCAGACTAGGAGGTCACACTGGTGGGTCTGGCTACCCGCCGGTGCTACCCACCAGTGTTCAGCGAGTTCAGTTGTCCCTCTTCTCTTCTTCATCCCACCTCTTGGGAATCCAAAGGGGTTGTTCCAACCTCATTTCTCACACATTTGAGGCTTCATCCACCTGATTATATCATAAATCTAAGTTCAATCAAGGTTTTGGGGAATAAAATCATACCTTAGCTCAAGAAACCCCAAAAACTTAGGATCCTCTTTCCCAACTCAAATGTCACCAAAAATGCTTTCAAATCTTGGTTTTTCCTTCCTTAACCTTCAAAGAAATCATATAAGGTCTCTATTAACTCTTTGATTTAACCACACACAAGAGGGTTTCATCATAGTCCAAGGGTTTGGCGTTACTTACCTTAATACGTAGATCTCAAGGCGTCAACAACTATTCCGACGACAAAAAGGTAAGATATGACATTAAAAATCAAGGGGAACACTTCTTCCCTCTTCTTTCTCTTCTCTTTCCTCTTTTCTCCCTCTTCTTTACTCCTCTCCACCAAACTCTTACTGAAATCATAAATGGGAGAGAGAGAGAGAGAGAGAGAGAGGAGTAAATGCTATTTATACGTTGGGTTATAAATATCTACTAAGGTTCATTTGGTTTTGTCCTTTTATGGTCCGAAATGCATTAAATCGCAATATCGAGCAATGTAGCTGGCATTATAGGGCACGCATGACTTCATTAGGATGGGGAACCCAAAATACCCGTGCTCACCCAAGTTGGGCTTGTTGGGGCTCACATTTCCCCACAGGTGGGTCACACTAGGGGGTCTCACCCACCAGTGACCACCCACCAGTTGGCCAAAACAAGGCCAACCCTGCTGTATTTTGGTGGGAAATGGGTTCTTACCGCATATCTCACTCCCGCCACTCATAGTGGACCAAATTCTCATTAACCATTATGATAACATACATTCCCTACTCGTACATGGCCTTATGATACGTGCAAGGGCACAACTTAGGCGTGCGAATCATATCAGGTACCGGTTCAATCTTGTCCGACCATCCCTCATTTAACATCACCGTTACTATCATACACCATAGGGCACCTGCATCAACCCTTGCCGATTCAGACCCTACACGACCAAAACGAATCAATCGATCAATAAACCGGGTTTAGGGAGCAGTGCTCTACAAACGCTAGAGGTCAAGGATATGTCAGATGGAGTAGCATTTAGTTCCCTATGCAATGTTATCACCCAACCTAAATTGGTACAGTCCATAGCCAAGAAGTTGTTGGAAAACATGTCAGAGTTGCTATAGAGGTGCAACAAATACACCAATATGGATGCTGTTCTGGCCACTAAGGGGATCATGGACAAGCCAAGTGAGAAGGACAAGAAAAGGCCTCAGCTATCATGGGAGGACAACCGAGCACCAGACCGAAAAGATGGATAACTCAGACCATTATGAACTGAATAGATCTAGATTGAATATACTCTTGGAAATACAAGACCAGAAGTTCTTCTATTGGCCTAGAACCTTGTTTACCAAGCCATAAGAAAGGAACCCAAAGAAGTATTATAGATACCATAAAGACCATGGACATGACACCGATGATTGCAAGGCTCTGAAAAGAGAAATCTATGAACTAATAAAAGTTGGCTATCACACAAACAACACAAGCAGAATCAAAGTGAAAGCCATCCTGCTAGGGATGAGGCCGGACCAAGCCAAAAGCATATAAAAGCCAAGAAGGAAGGACCCAAGGTGGAGTCAGTTAGAAAGGCTAAGGCATATGCTCGATTCATCTACACAACCGAGTAACCTATTAAGGTGGCCCGACCCGACCCAATGATCACTTTCTCTAATGCCAACCTAGGAGGACTAAACTGGTCGCATATTGATGCTACCATCATCGTGTTAGTTAATTCTAACCGTCCATGTTATACTCGTACCCTAAATTCACTTGTGTGACTAGCTGCAAGTGAATCACAAGAGAGTGCCACACTAATGACTACTTGTTGGCATCCATGTTTTGCCATGAGGGAAGGATTGTTCCCACTTGCAAGTGTTACTAATGCCAGGACAAGTGGAAGGGTTTCAATCCACTGAAGAAGAAGTCAATGTAAGTCCTCCATCACTAAGGGGAAATAGCCGAACCTTAGTAGTGAGATGCACCAAGCAAGGGCCCACACACTTGTAAGCACCTAAGGAAACCTCCATAAAGCCAACAAGCTCTGTCCCACCCAAAGTAGACCAAAATAGCCCACACCAGCTGATGGTCACCGGCTGATGGACACCAGCCTGTGAACACCCTCTGGTGAGGACACTAGTAAAAAGTGGGTTAAATGGTTGTGGGGCCCAGACCCTAGCACTCATGCATTTCAAACCACCTCCAATAGATGCTACAACTTACCAGGGAGTGGATTAATGTGCTGGATCACTCCGAGGTGGGCCCAATAGTGCCTGATAGGGATATGCCCACACTCTTATAGTTGGTTTTAATGATAACAAACATATAAAGGTATTTCACATTTGCCTTCAAGTATTGTTTTATAGAGAATTCATATCAAAGATTGAATTTGATGAATGAAAGGAAGAAATGAAGATTGAAGTCATCAAATGGAGAGTATCAACAAGTTGGTATCAAGAATTAAAGAAGTTATCAGGAGTATCAAACGTCGAAATGTCAAAGTCTTGAAGTTCATTGAAGTATATAGAAGACATCAAGCATGCAAGGTCAACATGAAGACTCTTGAGGACCAACTGCAAGAAGAATAGAAGACCTTAAGTGTAGCTCAATGTAATAGTGCACACACCATACACAAGCACTACACTGCATCTCAAAAGCATGCATTATATATTGCATCCTTAAGTTTATCTTAACCTAATGTCCCTAGGTGATGCCAAATGACTAAGTAACAAGACCCAAAAAAGTTTGGATACATGTTGTGTATAACATGTCATGACAATTGTTGTGTCTTCAGTAGCATGGTTCATGTTCAAGGGCTCTTTAGTCATTTCATATGATAGTGTCCATAGATGATTTCTTCTAAAAAGTTGTAGAACATTGAGTTGTGAATCCAATGCAACTTGAATCATCTCAATCTGATTTGGACGAGTAAGATATGATTGTTTTCGTACAATCTGTCTGAATAGGTCAAAAACCAGAGCCCTACTGGGAACTACCGATTCAGTTATGTTTTCGCAGAACTTGATAGGCCTTTAATGACCCGAGAGCAACCTGTAACTATTGGATGCCTTTTGGTAATTATTCCGGCTAACTAGATGCCTACCGGATAGTTTTGAAAGTTGCTTAATGGATATATTCAAGACCCTATATTCCAATGGATCTATTTCTCCAATAGATACCTCATTTAGTAATTACCGGTAGAGATAAAAAGTGTCCGTTAGGCACAATTTCTAAATTCTCTTTTAACCCACTCACTCTATAAATAGCCCACACTTATGTACAACATGATAATACTCGATACTACACATCCAAGTGCATTAATTGGGAATTAAAGTGAAGAAAAGAAAGTTATATGTTTGAGTTCTAGTCTTGCTATTTGAGCATATCTTCAAAGCAGAACTCAACTCACTCTACACAAGTCTTCTCCATCATTTGGAATTCTACCACAAGCATTGAGAAGACAACAAGGTGAATTCTTATATATCATTGCATTTTATTCACGCACCATACAAGAGGTAACTCTAAACCTTTCTATTCTACTTTAAATTTGTTTTTGTCCAAGACACATTGTTTACACATTGTTCTAGACCATACTTAGACAAGTGTGTAGGACCCTCTCATCCTAAAGAGATAGTAAAGACCCTTTCATCTTAAAGAGATAGTAAAGACCCTCTCATCCTTGAAAGGGATTGTGAGAACTCTCTCATCCTTGAAAGAGATTGTAAATGACTCTTTCATCCTTGAAAGAGATTGTAAATGACTCTCTCATCCTATAAAGAGATTGTACAGAGCCTCTTATCCTTAGAAGATTTTGTAAAGGTTTTCCTTCCTACCTACTATACTGAAAGGGAAGAGCTAGTGGAATACCTTACAAGTGAAACTTGTAGGGAGTGGACTAGACTCGGATTGAATTGAATCACTATAAACCTTAGTGTTGTGTGATTGTGTCTATTTTATTATTCAGCAATTTTAATTTACAATCACATTTTGGAACCATTAATCGAAAAGGATTAAATTTCACTAGCATAACCTATTCACCCCTCAAGGTTATTTAAGTGCCAAATGAGGAATTAACCCAGTTTTGAGTGAAAAGTCATTTATTTCCCAAACACACCCTTAGTAACTTAAGTTACTATAAGTAGAGGTACTTGCTCATTCATTTCATTCTTAGCAAATTAAAAGCAAGAGAAGGGAGAAAGGAGAAGGAGAAGAAGGAAGCAAGGGAGCTCTCCTCCACTCACCCCCATTGCATGTGAGTTTCTCTCTCTCTCTCTCTCTCTCTCTCTCTCTCTCTCACCTTATTTCTTGACCTAGGCTAAATGGGCAACCCTAACCAAAATCCCCATGGTTCACCTACATGATTTACAAATTAACTTGTGGTTTTTTTGTGTGGGAGACCTAAATTAACCAATTCATAAACTCACCATTGAGTGTGGAAGCTTCCACATGAAAAGCCGTAAATTTAGGCAATCCAAACCCTAGAATTTAGGAAATCGACCAAATCCCCTATAATCATCCATCCTAACCTAATCCTATGTTGGGGTAAAGATGTTGTACACCTAAAATAGGGGATTGAGGGTAGTTATAAGTTAAATTAGAGTCAGCATGAGGCTCCAACTGAAATCCCCAAAATTTGGGTAACTTGGACCTCAAACTGGGGGAAATAAGCAAACCCTAAGAATCTATGAAATCTATGTTGTTTTTTACACTATTCCTGAACTAAGTAGTGTGTAGGTGCTACATAAATGGAAACTAACCCTAGAACTACAAAACCTAACTTGTGAGCTAATAGAAAGAGAAATAATGAGAAGTATGGTTGGAATCACACTGCATAAGGACTTAGACACATGCACGATCACTCAAGAGGACCCAAATGGCCCGTGGAGTAAATTTTGGCAGAGAAGTCCTGAATTTGTCTCCACCGACTGATGCCCACTAGTGGATCACCATCACCCGGTGAGCATCCACCGATGGACATAATGTGGGTATTATGAACCCATTAGATCCATCCCCACCGTTGGATCACCATCAACTAGTGAAACCCTGTAGACAATTGATCCCTTTTTGGATCCCTCGGGTTCATTAGTCGATGAAGTCACTGGTGGATCACCACTTGCTGGTGATCATCCACCGATGAGCCACCCAAAACTATGAAATGACCTCTTCTTTGATGGTCAGTTGATTTATAGGAAGACCTTCCCTATGTTTCAACATTGACCAAAAAACCCTCGTGTTTTGTAGGAATAGAACCAGCAAGCGATGAAGTATCGTGGCATAGAACATCGGCAATACACAACAAATAGGAACCCAAGGTGAGTGGGTGTTGTCTTTTATTTTAAGGAGTGTTTATAACATGTGCATTATGAGCTTGTTACTTTTGAGAATTTAAATGTGCATATTGATGTTGATATTGGCATTTATAAGGGTAATGGACCCTTTCCCTCCCTTTTTTTTAAAGGGGTTTGGGGTTTATTTTTATTTCAATGTTGGTTCAATAAATAATGGCTACTTCGAGGATTGAGAATCATAAAAATTTGAGTGGCCACGTAGGATTAGGGCCTAGGACCCAGGGTGTAGGCTTGTTTCATTGGAATGGACCCGAGATACACTTAGTCTGGTCCAGAGATTAGGGTAAGAGTCGGATTATGAAGTTGAAAGGTATTAAGCACCCACTTCATTCGTTTAAACTAGTCTTCCAATTAGATGCTTAAATATGAATATTCCCCAATATATCCTAAACCACATGCATGACTAAAATTTTAATGTATAACATTATACAAGTACTATATTAAGTAATAAGTCTACATTATGCCTACTCTGTTAAGAAATTATACCTCATCTTGTCCCCTATTTCGGATCAAGAGGGGTGGGCCCTTGTTCATGCGTTCATAATCCTGGTGAAGGCTCCCAACTCATGAGGTAATAATCTAGGCTGCTTGCTCCCCTTCTTTGGATAATCTAGGCCTTCGATGACACCTCAAAACTTTGGCACACTTCTCGAGAATCTCTAGAAATTTCGATAGAACTTTTATGTGTAGAAGTAAAGCCGGACCCAACTGGGCAGAGTTTAACCTTGGATCGAACATCGAGCTAGGACCATTCTCCTTGGCTAGCCACGAGTGGAATGAAGGAATATGCTAAAAATGGAAAGAGCTAGTGCTTGTGTGAAGAAATATACTAAAAATGGCAAAGGATGCTAATGCTTGGGAATGGAACATTCTCTCCATACTTGGCTCTCTCACAACGGAATGGGCAGGCAATCATGAGGTAGGCGGGGGGTGATGAGCACATTTATGTGTAAAATCTTAGGTAATAAATCATGCATTTTCACATATTTAGAATGGAGCTACCTTGGGTTTTTTTTTTTTTTTTTGCAGGTTTTGTATTTAAAAGGCCTTAGGGATTATCGGGTACTATATCTCCAATTTTACATATAAAGAGGTCTTGTTTCTTTTCATTGCTGCGAAGAGGATGAAATTTTGAGCAAGATGGACGTGTCGCATTAAAAGTACATATTCATTTTAATACTTGTACATGTGATTATTTTTTTTAGGCTAGAAAAAGAATAATTGACCAGAACAGAACCGAGATGCAAGCCCAACCATTTTGTAGTTGTCCCAAGGGTACAAGAGATAGTCCAGATGCCAACAAAGATGGAGAGACCCACCTTGGGCATTGGAGACTCTCTCTCCTCCACCTTGGGCGACGCACTCCCTCTCTCTCTCTCTCTCTCTCTCTCTCTCCTTGGGTGTTGAACACTAGATCTCCTAACTTTTTGGAGATTTGTTCCTCTTTCCTACTGTCCACTTAAAGATCAAGGGTATGGATGGGATTTCCATATAAATTAGAAGATTGTCCAAATCAAAGAAATCATCCAAGAGAAGGTTGCGAAAGTTTGAAGAAGAAAGAAAAGAGAAAAAAAAAAATATAATAAAAGAGAGAAAATCCTTTCCTATTTTATCTCCCTATCTCTCCCAATCTACACCAAATTGGAAACCCACCAACCAAATCGTTTTTCTTTCCTTTTCTCCCCTACTTTCTCTCCTTTTTTCTCTTCTCTCCTACCCTCCACCTCATCAAACGATCACCAAGAGGATTCCCAAAAGGGAATTCTTCTCTTCTCTCCCCTATTCCTCATAAAAGACCATTGTCCAAGGGGAGGTAGGGAGGGCATTCACTTTTTTTTCCTCCAATTTAGTTGGACGTCCTCTTGTCCTTCTCTTGTCTTCTCAATTTTCGTTTTGCTCTCTCTAGTTCTTTGTTGCTTCAAACACTTTTGTAATTGGTTTTATTTAATTAATGCAAAGTCTTTACTTTTATTGTTTAAGCTATTCAAGTTATACAAGTAGTAATTGTAATTTTCTTGTTCAAAGTTTAGATCTAGGTGACAAGAACCAAGATTTGGAGCATCTCTTTTCAAGTGCAAGTTTCTTTTCAAGATTTGTTTTCTCCAGGCCTAGCAATTTCAGATTTGGTTTATTCTAGATTTGGTTTTTAGGGCTGGTAGTATTTCAAATCAATCAAGTTTTAATTCAAGAATTGAAGCTCAGGTAGGTAGGCTTCTACATTAGTCTTCTCATCCCCCTTCTCATTCCCTCTTCTTGCTACCCATCATTCTTAATTTAGGATTTTAATTTTCATTTTTTACTTTGATGCTTTCCCTTTCCCCCAAAGTCCTTGGCCAGACGATGTTTTGGCTTTGCCTCTCTCTAGCCATGGAACCATCCTTTTACTTTTATTATTTATATTGCATCCCTTTCCTTAAAGCTAAGTAGAAAATCCCTTGTAGGAGCTCTCTGGTCAAGTAGGGAAGCTCGTACTATTGGGGGTGCATCCCTTAGGCTAAGTAGAGACATCTACTTGTGTGCCTCTCTCTAGTTTTATTCTCCTTTTATTTTATTTATTTTATTTCTGCCATTTTTCTTTTACTTTTTCTTTATTGTTTTTTATTTATCTGCTTTGAGTATTTAAATTCCTAGATGATGAATGGTTAGGGTTAGATGTGAATGGTTAGGTTTTAATTTCAATTGCAATTCCAATTTCCCTAGTTGTATTGGTTAAGACGTTCTTTTAGATGCATGTGTTTTAGGATGGTAGTTAGAAGTAGATCACAATCAACAATCTGTACAGTTTCGCATTACTAGAAGAATCCAAAAATAAAGTGACTGCCTCCTTTTGTTCGACCCATAGCTACGATGATCCATACACTTGCAGTTACTTTTAAATTTCAAACAAGTTTTTGGCGCCGTTGCCGGGGAGACAGTTCCATGTTATATTTTGCATTCTTTTTGTAAATCAGAGTGCTTTATTTTCTTTTTCTTTCATCATTTATTGAATTCTTGAGAAGAACAAATTGTAATAATAGTTGTATTAGTGGAGGTCACCAAGCCTCACAGTATAGTAAATACAGGTTTCACCCTGTAGCAGCACCTCAAGAATTGAGCAACCCCGGATCCCTGCCGGTAAGCTAGCAAAAAGCCAAATATATATATATATATATATTCCATTCTTTTGTGTTTGTGGTAGTCTTATCCTAGCCGTAGGTAGTGTTCTATTGCATGAGTGCTAGGTGGGTATGTAATATTGTGAATCAGTTAGAAAGGAGAAATCCAACAAGTAGGGACCCTATACGTATACTCTCATCAATACCTTTCATTATGGGAGACCAAGCTACCCTATTAGAACAGGCCAACCTAGACCAGCAACAAAACCTTCCACCACCACCCCCTTCTCCTACTCTGAAAGACAGGTTCTACCCTGCTAGGACAACCCAACCTTCTTGTATAGTTCTAATACGAGCTCAGGGCAATAATTTTGAGCTCAAATCTCAGTTCATCATTATGTTGCCCCATTTCCATGGGCTAACCTTTGAGGATGCATACCTATTGCTCAGGGAATTTGAAGAGGTATGTGTCCTAATTAAAATCCAACAGCTTTCTGATGATGCTATTAAGCTTAAGTTCATCACTTTTACACTGAAAGACTAAGCTAAGAAGTGGTTGTATGGGTTACCCACAAATTCCATAACCATATGGGAACGATTCACAGTTGTCTTCCTCAAGAAGTTTTACCCAACTCACAAAACCAATAAGCTTAGAAGTGATATCCTTCAGTTTAGGCAAAAGCCTAGTGAGTCATTTTCCAAACTTATGGAGAGATTCAAGGATCTACTCCAAGAATGCCCTCACCATGGCCTAGACTTATGGCATTTATGTCAAATAATTTATGAGGGTATTGTTTACCCAACTAAACAAATGTTAGAGTCTATGTGCCCTGGGAGATTCACATCCTTCATAGATCAAAGAGAGGCATGGGAATTCTTACTTGACTTAGCTGACAAAACCCGTGAGTGGGAATCAACCTAAGAAAATAAAAGAATCATAGGAGGGAAAGGATATTTTGTGGATGGGTTGGTAGCCAAAGAAGCCCACTTGGATAGTCTAGTAAAAAAGATTGAGGCTATTGTTCCTAAAGAGCCATCATCAGTCAATTTGGTTAGGATGTGCAAGCCAGTCCCCTGGACATGTTATAGAAGAATGCCCCAACACCTCTCGGGGCACTTCCAATGAAAGTATTAATACCTTATATCATAATATTCCATATAGTAACACTTACAATCCATGGTGGAGAAAACACCCAAATTTCTCCTAGAACCAGGGCAACCAAGCAGAGCCTTCCAATTTCCATAATCAAGGTCAACCTAGACCCCAAAGTCCTCCCTTTGCACAACAGCCTTTTGCCCAGAATACTTTTCCTAGGACAAATGTAGGACCTTAAGCTAGTTTTCCTAGGCCCCCTCTCCTATCATCTTATCAACAACCCCCTGGGTTTACCAACATTGGAGAGGCAAGCAGATTAAGTGACTTAGAAAAGAATATGACCCTCCGCATGATAAACCATCAAAATCTTACGAGAGAACTCTCCCAAGTTGTCTCAATTTGACTAGATGTTAGAGAGGATAGCTGGACATGAATACTATTATTTTTTTGATGGATACTCCAGCTATAACTAGATCCCAATTGCTTTAGATGACCAACATAAGACCACTTTTACATGCCTGTATAGAACATTTGCTTTTAGGCATATGCCCTTTGGGCTTTACAATGCCCCTGCTACATTCCAATGATGCATCATAAATATCTTTTCTGACATGGTCTAAAAATATTTAGAAGTATTTATGGATGACTTTTCGATTCATGGGAATTCCTATTCTGAGTGTCTTCACCATCTTTCCCTAGTTTTGAAAAAGAATTTGGTTTTGAATAAAGAGAAATGCCATTTTATGTTTAAATCTAGTATTGTTTTAGGCCATGTAGCATCGAAGGAGGGAATTAAGGTAGATAGAACCAAAGTGGATTTAATTAATAATTTACCACCTCCCCAATCTGTTAAGGACGTCTGGTCTTTTCTGGGGCCATGCTTGCTTCTACAGAAGGTTTATTAAGAACTTTAGTTAGTTAGCCCGACCTCTCATTGCACTACTTGCCAAATATTAAACTTTTGAGTTTTCTAAAAAGTGCCTAGAATCATTCAGGAACCTTAAGAAGGAGTTGACCAATGCACCCATTATTCAACCACCTGTTTGGACTGAACCTTTTGAACTGATGTGTGATGCTTCAGATTTTGTCATAGGAGCGGTTTTGGGTCAAAGGATTGATAAGATGTCCACTATCATTTACTATGCTAGTAGGACCGTAAATGATGCACAACTCAACTATACAACCACTGAAAAAGAATTTTTAGTTGTTGTGTTTGCATTAGAAAAGTTTTGGTCTTACTTAGTTGGTTCATATATGGTGGTGTATATTGATCATTCAACTCTTAGATATCTTGTTCAGAAGAAGGATGCCAAAGCCCATCTCATTAGGTGGGTTTTACTTTTGTAAGAGTTTGATTTGGAAATTAGGGATAAGAAAGGAAGTGAAAACCTAGTTGTAGACCATTTATCCCAGCTTCCCAATTCCTTAACTATTGATTCTCCAATCAACGAGAATTTTCCATGTGATTTGTTACTTACAAGTGTCCAACGAACCATGGTTTGCTGACATTGTCAACTTTTTAGTTTCGAGTGTGACTCCAGATCATTGGTCCACCCAAGATAGGTATCGATTCCTTTCATAAGTTAAACATTTCTTTTGGGACGATCTTTATCTTTTTAAAGTTTATCTTGACCAAATTATCAGACGTTGTGTGCCAGATCATAAGCAGCATTTAGTTTTATTTTTTTGCCATGATCATGCATGTGGTGGACACTTTGGCCCTAAGAAGACTGCCATAAAGGTTCTCCAATGCAGATTTTAATGGCCTGCTCTTTTTTGAGATGCCTTTGATTTTTGAAAGGCTTGTCCTGCCTACCAGTCTTTTGGCCATGTCAATAAAAGGAACATGTTGCCTCTCAACCTTATTTTGGAAGTTGAGATCTTTGATGTGTGGGACATCGATTTCATGGGACCATTCCCTAACTCCTTTGAGAATTTGTACATACTTTTGGTTATCGATTATGTTTCTAAATGGATAGAGGCCATACCTTGTAAATCTAATGGCCACAAAGTGTTGGTCAAGTTTCTCAAAGAGAATAACTTTTCCTGCTTTGGTACACCACGTGCTATAATTAGTGATAGGGGTACTCATTTTTGTAACTGGCCTTTTGAATCCTCGATGAAAAAGTATGGGATCACCCATAAGTTAGCTACCCCTTATCACTCCCAAACTAGTGGCCAAGTGGAGGTGGCTAATAGGCAGATCAAACAAATCTTGGAGAAAACTGTTAATCCCAACCGTAAGGATTAGTCCCTTAGGCTCATTGATGCCTTATGGGCCCATCAGATTGCATTCAAGCCTGACCTTGGTCGGTCATCCTACTGTTTCGTGTATGGGAAGGCCTATCACTCGTTGAATTGGAGCATAAGGTGTAGAGCACTGCTCCCTAAACCCGGTTTATTGACTGATTGGTTCAGTTTGGTCACGCAGGGTCCGAACCGTCAAGGGTTGATGCAGGTGCCCTATGGTATATGACAGCAAGGGTGACATCAAATGTGGGATGGTCGGACAAGATTGAGCCGGTGCCCAAGGTGGTTTTCATGCCTAAGCCATGCCCTTGCATGTATCATAAGGCCATGTATGAGTAGGGAAGGTATGTTATCATATTGGATAATGAGAACTTGGTCCACAACGAGTGGCGGGAGTGAGATACGCATTAAGAACCCATTTCTCACCAAAATACAGCAAGGTTGGCCTTGTTTTGGCCAACTGGTGGGTGCGACCCCTCAGTGTGACCCACTTGTAGGAAAATGTGTGCCCCAACAAACCCAACTTGGGTGAGCATGCGTATTTCGGGTTCCCCATCATAATGAAGTCACATATGCCCGATATTGCTGGTTATTTTGGCCGGTATCACTATTTAAAGTGTTTTGGACCATAGAAGGACAAAACCAAATAGATCTTAGTAGATATTTATAACCCAAGGTATAAATAGCTTTTACTCCTCTCTCTCTCCCATTTATGATTTCAGCAAGAGTTTGGTGGAGAGTAGGAGTAAAGAAGAGGGAGAAAAGAGGGATGAGGAGAGAAGGAAGAGGGAAGAAGTGTTCCCCTTGATTTCCAAGGCCATGCTTCCCTTTTTGTCGCCAGAATAGTGATCGGCGCCTTGAGATCTATGTATTAAGGTAACACCATAAACCCTCGGAATATGATGAAACCCTCTTGTGTGTGGTCAAATCAAAGGGTGAATAGAAACTTTATGTGATTTCTTTAAAGGTTTAAGGAAGGAAACCGAGATTTGAAAGTATTTTAGTGACATTTTGAGTTGGGAAAGAGGATCCTAAGTTTTGAGGGTTTCTTGAGCTAAGGTATGATTTTGTTCCCAAAAACCTTGGTTGAACTTCGATCTATGATATAATTAGGTGGAAGAAGCCAAAATGTGTGAGAAATGAGGTTGGAACAACCCCCTTGGGTTCCCAAGAGGTGGGATGAAGAAGAGAAGAAGTTCAACACAACCTGCTGAACATTGGTGGGTAGCATCGGCGGGTAACTAGACCCACCAGTGTGACCCCCCAGTCTTACTTGGGCTTCGAAGCCTACGGGCGGGTAAGACCGATGGGTACCTAGAACCGCCAGTATAACCCACCGATCCTGACTGGGCTTCGGGGTCCTACCGACAGGTCTATACCGGCGGGTACTAGACCCATTAGTAGTAACCCACCGGTTTTGAGTTAACCCCGAGGTCCTACCGGCAGGTAGGACCGGCGATTACCAGACCCATCAATAGAACCCGTCAGTGTGTGTCTAAGTGTTGTCTGCCTGGGCAGTTTGCACAGTGGGTCCTCCTACCCACTTGTATGACTCACTTGTGGCTCAAATGAGCTCCGTTTGAACTCAAACTCATCGACAGTCTCCTTCGCATTATTCAACGCATTGAGACCATATCTTTCATTGTTTTATGGTCCCAAAATGGACATATTCTAAGTTTCTTATCTGTATTAGGTTTCGAGAAATTCGTATTCACACTCTGAATCTTACCCATATCGTGTGCGCATATTCTTGTACAAGAATAAGTTAGTAGGGAGAGGATGTTGATTTTATTTTGAAAATGTTTATTGCATCATCTTCATTTCATATATTATCTTGTCATTTATAAATGCCATTTTCATGCATATGCTTGTCTACTGCTGGATGCATTTAGAAATGGTGATGCTGTATCTTTAAATTCCAAACACTTATTACTTGCTTTGAATTATGTGCATGGATTATTCGATTGTGGAATGATGATGATTAGTCGAACATGTGATGAATTGCTAGATTAGATGCCGTAGTCGGCTTGGAAACAAATACATTGGTACATCGTGGAATGGGACACGAAAGTACTATGTAGTCGTACTATCTCATGTAGGCGCATGCAGTCTAGGATTGACATTCCCTCGTGCTACAACCCTTCCCAACAGGGGGTTAGGTGTTGGGTTATCACTGGGGGGAAGGGTCGGTCACGGACCACTGTGGTGGTTAGAAGTATGCCTAACTGATCATTAGGACAATTAGAAACCTTGGTGATATATTAAACGGTCGAGCGTACTGCATTTATTTTCTGTTGTGGTTCGGCCACGATTTCCTTTTATGCTGTGGTTCGACCACGATTTACATTTCTACTTTGGTTCGGCCATGATTTACTTTTCTGAGTACTCACGGTCAGCCCTCTCTAACAACCCTATGAGTGTATCAAGGGATGGAGAATGCATCTCATACCTGAGGCATACACACACTGTGTTTGTGAGTAGAACGTAACATATGACTTAGTAATGTTTCCTAGGTGGATAGGCCTAAAATGAATCTTATGCATGTAGTATTATTTAAAATGCAATTGCTTGTAACAGTCTTTCTTTCCATTTACAAAGCTATCGAGCTCACTCCTCGTGTACACACCTTTTTAGATTATTTTGTAGGTTTTTCGATAGAGGAACAAGTGCCGGGGTCCACTGAAGAATCTCCAGTGGGAGATTAGTGGGTCCCGGAATGATTTGATCACAGAGTTGGATGCCGGTGCGAGAGTTGTGTTGTGGGGCAACAATAGCTAATACCAAACACAATTCTTCTTTTTTATTCTTTTGGCATATTCCTCTTTTTGTGCTCTCGATAATTAGATTGTTATTTCTTATGTAAATATCATGCCTACGGGCCCACATGTAAATATACTATGTATAACAATTTAGGTATCAAGAGTAAGTGGGGAAATATACAGGTATATACATATGACAAGACTTCCATTGAATTACATTATTATAATTCCATATTATATGTGGCTTGTTGTATTGTGGTTCCTGTATTAGATGATCCTGGTGGTTTTGGGTTACCCAGAGGGAACCCGGTCACTAGTTCGGTTCTATGTGAACGGGGCATGACATAAGGCCTTTTGGGCCATCAAGAAGCTCAACTTTGATTTGTCTGATGCGGGTATTCATCGTAGGCTCCAACTATCTGAGTTGAAGGAACTTAGGAATGATTCCTATGAAAGTTCTAGGATTTACAAGGAAAAGACCAAAGCCTTCTATGATAAGCACATGTTGCTCAAATCTTTTGCAATTGGTAATAAGGTCTTATTATACAACTCATGATTGCACTTTTTCCCTGGTAAGCTTAGATCCCGATGGGATGACCTGTTTATTGTACATAATGTATATCCCCATGGGGCTGTGGTGATTCTGAATCCAAGAATAGGGGTAATTTTGAAGATTAATGGTTAGCATTTAAAACCTTTCCTTGAGCTTCCTACTACTGCTAGTGAAGGGGTTATGGATCTTTATGAACCTCTTTACACAAATGACTAACTTTTAACCAGGTATGACACCCTTGCATTGTCTTTGTTTTTAATTCTTTCCATGCATTATATTACATGACTTAAGTGTGGGGGAGGGAAGGCAGTTTTTTTTTTCCCTTTGTTTGTGTTTGTTTTTGAGCTTACTAAGGATGAAGTCCTACTTTAGGTTTTGGCTAATGATCATACCATTCAGTTGCTTGATGTATGAAAGTAAGAGTTTTGATTAAGATACCCATCTTGAATGCATAAAAACCTATGAGAAAAAGAAACAAGCCAGTGTCTTGAGGTGGGACTCTCTTTTGAAAAATAAGAGACCCTTGTTTTAAGGTGTTGGACCATATGTAAGTCTGTGGTTACCTTATACTCTTGATTTGGAGTTGAGACCTTCTTTTTAGATTGGCATGAGTTTACAAATATATAATTTTAAATGAAGTGTGGAAAGTGATTTTAAAGTTGATTTCCTTCGAACTAGACAAGGCATTGCGCCTAAGGAAGCGGGGTGTCTTGATCGAAACTCTTAGGGAAGAACTTTCTGAAAGAACTCTGGCATCACTATCTATATGGGCATATGCAAAAAGCGAAACTATATAGTATCTTGGGTGTCTAGTGTTTGCTCCACCATGTCATTCAGGTCAACAGTAGTGGAGTAGGATAGAGTTTACTAAAAAAAAAAAAAAAAAAGAAAGAAAACTACACAGCAGGAATGTATGTGCAAATGTCATCAATGCCTTGGTAATATGTTTAGTCGAAAACACTCCAATGCCTTAGTCCTTGGTTCCCTATTACCTCATAAGTGGTTTTGCCTTAAGATAAGGATGTTTTGGAAGAAACAAAGTGAGTTCCGAGTTAAGAAATATGCTAGTATCTGGACTTGATTTGGGGTAATAAAAATTTAAGTGTGGGGGTGTAGACACCCAATTTTGTCACCCTCCTTTGGCTATGATGAAATTTGGATCTTAGATGCGACTTCTGACTTCCAACCGATAGAGGTGCTGATGGAAACATTCCCCTACCCAAAACCTTGGAAATCCCTACGTAGGAGAGAAGGGGTCTAGTTTTGGCTTTTCATATATGAAAGAAACCCGTCAAGATGACCGTACAGATGAATAGTACATGGAAATACGATTCCGATGATATATGATACGCCGAAATCGGACTAACGGATCTCCCATAATCATTATCGGAAAAACCCATATTCGCGTGCGCACTGCACGCTCTGGCCAATAGGCCAGCCCACGCGCGTGCTCGCTGGCCACGGGCTGCAGCACATGCACACAACCATGCCATGCACACAGCCCCATAGCCATGCACACAGCCATGCACACAACCCTGCACAGAGCCCCACAACCATGCACACTCTTGCACACCCCTACCGCATGTTGTGCGCCCCCTTTGCATGCATGCACAACCCCACCGCACAGTGTGAGCACCCCCGTTGCATGCTATGCACGCCCCTACTGCATGCCATGCACACCTTGCCTGCATGGTTGTGCACACTGTGCCTGCACCATGCGCAGGTGGCCGGCACACTGTGAACATTGCTGGCACACCCATGCATTTGCGCACCCATGACATCACTCGCACTACCTGCCTAAACTTTCTCTCTCTTTTCGTTTTTCTAAAAACTACCATTTTTGGCTAAACATTCTCTCTCCTCCCGCTTTTCTGAAAATTGCCTTTTCTGGCTAAACCTCCTCTCTCCTCCCGCTTTTTTGAAAACTGCCTTTTCCGGCTAAACCTTCTCTCTCGTCCTGCTTTTCTAAAAATCACATTTTTTTGGCTAAAATTTCTCTCTCCTCCCATTTTTTTTGAAAATCACCTTTTTCTGGCTAAAGTTTCTCTCTCCTCCCATTTTTCCAAAAATCACCTTTATTTGGCTAAACCTTCTCTCTCCTCCTACTTTTCTAAAAACTGCCTTTTCTGGCTAAACCTTCTCTCTCGTCCAGCTTTTTTGAAAATCACCTTTTTCCTGCTAAAGTTTCTCTCTCCTCCCGTTTTTTTGAAAATCACATTTTTCCAGTTAAAATTTCTCTCTCCTCCCATTTTTTTTTTGAAAACCCCCTTTTACGCACTGGACAGAAGCCCTCTCCACCCATTTTTGCCTTTAACCCCCCTTTACCCATTGGACAAAAATCATATCTCTTCACTTTAGGCAAGAGCCCCCCTTTTCGTCCACTGGATAAAGGGTTTCCCCCCTCTTTTTTGGCTGAAAAAAATATAAAAACCCCCTCCCTTAGAAAAAAACACACCAACACACCAGAATCCCCTTACAGAGTGAAATTTTCCTCCCCTTCCCTCTCTTGATTTTCTTTCGATCTTCGGAGCGATCTTCATCAAGATTTGAAAACTCATTCGGATCTTCGAAGTGTTCTTCGGGATCTTGAAGATCTTCAATCCAAATTCTTAGTTAGATCCAGTATTTAGCCAAAAACAGTATGTTCTTGAGCCACCTCCCTTGAGTGTTCTTGAGTGTTCTCGAGTGTGCTTGAGCATTCTTAAGTGTTCTTGAGATAGAAACCCTCCCCCCTTTAGAGGTCCTTTGGGTCTATGAAGAGATCTTTGATAAGATCTGAAACTCTGTTTGGATCTTCAAAGTATTCTTCGGGACTTTGGAGTTCTTCAATCCAGTTTTAGTTCGGTCCGTTTCTTTTCAGAAATAGCCTTTCCTAGCCAAACCCCTGTCCGAGTATCCCTGGAATATTTTCAGAAATAGCCATTCCTAGCGGAAGCTCTGCCGAAGTGCCACCTCAGCCTAGCCCTCCTTCAGCCTATCCCCAGCAGAAGCTCTGTCAGAGTGCCATCTCATCCCAAGCCCAGAAATAGCCTTCCCTAGTCGAAGCTCTATTTGAATCCAAAACCAGAAATAGACTTCCCTAGCCGAAGCTCTGTCCGAATCCAAATTCGAAAGTGGTCGTTCCTAGTCGGAACTCTGTCTAGATACTATCACAATCAACATCTCTCAAGAAAGGAAGTTGGAGGTCAAGACCATCTTTCCTTGAGCTGGGAGAACATGAAAGACAGTCCGAGCCGGTACCAATCAGGGGCCCACCCCTCTTGACCCAAAACAGTGGTTAAATTCAAGTATAATCTCTCTCCTCATTTAAGCATAATGTAGATATTTAATAAGCCTTGTTTTAGTGTATATGATAGTTTGAATTTTGATTAATGTATATATGTGTGATAACTTAGCCATACATGTGGATTAGTAATAATTGTCAAAAATGTTCTTTCTCAAGCATCTAGCAAGACGACCAGTTGAACCGGGCAGATTGGGTGCTTAACACCTTCCCAACTTTGTAACCTGACACTTACACAAAATCTCTGAACAAGACCAAAATTTGAGCCCTTTTCTCAGGAATTGGGCCCACCCCCAGGTCCTACGCCCATAACCCTAGGTGGCAACTCCAAACCCCATTTGCATGATCCCGATCGTCGTATTGGACAATCATCAAAACCCCCATCTCAAATGACGAATTTTACACTCTTGCAAAATAGGCCTCCCTGTATCTCCAAGCGGTGATACGATGGTGCGAGGCTCGTAAGTGAAGCACACATGAGTTGAACCCCTCCCCCTCACATGAAGGTGAAGAGAGATAAAGGAGAGCGGACGGGGATGCATAGCCCTTCTCCAGCCGCTACCCTCATAGTGGAGACTCTGCTGGGGATAAATGTCAAGCTTCCAATACTAGATGCTACCTTTAAATGCAAGAACATTTTCCACCACAATTGTTTGAAAACCTGTTTGGCTAACCCCATGTTTGTAATTGTATTCACTAACCGCATCATGCATCGTGCTCGAAGTGAAATCATTTGGTGAGGGACTCCTTGCCATGCCTGCACCCTCGGGGAGGTCAGTGCATGTCATAGAGAGTACTCTGAGAGCAAATGATACCCACTTCTTGTACAAGAGTGGAAGGTATTGTCAAACGGCGAGGATGTTGTATTTGTGCCAGCACCCTTAGGGAGGTCTGTGCACTTTATAGCATTCTGAGATTGAATCCGTCATCAAACTGTGAGGATGTCCGTATTTGTGCCAGCACCCTCGGGGAGATCCGAGCACTTTACAACATTCTGAGATTGAATGATGGTTACCCTACATTACACTTTTGCACACAATCACTCACGGTTCGACTGCATCGTGGCCAATTGCTTAACCTCATGTGTAGTCACGAGTAATGGGCAAGGAAGTCACCCCCTTGATCTTGTACCTACAGGTATATCAAGAGGATCACGTACCTTGCATATATGGATCCTGTTAAGGAAGCCTTGTCGGTCCTATTGCATCCACCGCATGCTTGCATCATGTTGAAAATAGACGAAGAAGCTGAGAGTGCCACAAGCTAACTGTAGAACTTGTTTGCGGTCTTGAAAAGGAATGTTCCTATATTATATTCCCGGTGTAAAGAATTGCTTTCCTAAAATGGGTTTCAGATAAAAAGGTGTCCCTCCTCCTTAAGGAAAAAGTCCAGATACATGACTTAGGGGCAATCCCATCAGAGTCACGTCAAGTCCGGAGAAGTCCCAAGAAAATCAGGAGGAAGGACACCTAGTGGGAAAAAGAGTAAGGAAAGCATGACTTTATTACATGGAATGTCTTATGGGAATATTCTCAACAAGCCATTTGTATGAACTTCCCGCTTATGACATTGGGTGGACCAGGGGCATCAAACCCTATCCACACCTACCATTTAGCGGACTGACTTTGGATGAATCATTGGTTATTAATTTGATGAATGTGCGAACAAGGGGTTGGGAATTCAAGAATCCTAAAATAAATCACTTTTGGTTCAGGCACAATTCCACATCTCAAGTATTCGCTGCGGTCCCTTTGGATGTGTAAGGGTAATCGGTTGACTTGCCTAAATCCAGAATCACCTCTGTCATCTCTTTGAGGTTGTCTACTACTAGGTGATTACAACCCAATAAGCATGGATCCACCCAACATGGAAACACCCCGAATAGGCCTGGGTCTATCCTGTGGAGACCTTATAGACAAAGATGGCTGAAGTCAAAAGAGGGATAGCTCAGATATTGCATACACTTTAGAACCCTCCTAGAGTTGATCCCAGGAATGAACCGGCATCGAAAGCAGGAGATGTAGACTAGAATGGAGCTACAGGTCATCATGGGAATTCTTCCCGAGTCAACTCAGGGGAACTAGAGCATGTCCGGCCAACCGATAAGAGGGGATCTTCACCTACCCGGCTGAATGGTCCACGAGGGGCCTATTCTAGGGTCCCTCCTCCTAGGGAAGTGATCGAAGATGAAGTAGAGGAATTTGCAGCACACGTCTGCTTTGAGACTTTGGAGACGGAGAAAGAAAGGAAGCTTAGAGAGTAGTTAGAGAAGTTGGAGAACATGATTCGAGTTGGAAAATGCTCAGAAGGCCAAGCAGTGGATTTTGAGGAAATGAGTTTCTTCTATGGAGCAAGAATTCCAGAAAAAATTAAATGGTAGACTGATAGATTTGATGGGTCAGGAGACCCCATGGCTCATCTTAAGGTCTTCCTCAGCATCGCTATGTTGTGGCAACTTGCAGATAACCAGATGGGGCAAGCCTTCATGTTAACCCTATCAGGACCAGCATTGAGGTGGCTCACACAATTGGAGTCATCACAAACTCAGAATTGGGCGACGATAGTAAAGGCCTTTAGTACTCCTACAATACTGAGGTGGATGTGAAACGTCGGGAGCTTGAGACGTTGAGGCAGCAACCTAAAGAAGGATTCACTGCCTTCTTGATGAGATTTAGAGACAAGGCCACCAAGATGATAGATAGGACTTCAGAAGCAGAGCAGGTAGAGATGTTAATAGAGAACTTGTTAAAGCCTTATTATGATGTTCTTTACTATTAGCATTTGCAAACTTTTGAAACCTGTATAGCCACTGGCACACGGGTGGAGAATAGAATTCTTAGAGAGGCCCAGTATCAAGGATCCTCCCAAGATGCAAGCAAGAACACCCGAGTCAGATGGGGAAAGGGTCTAAAAACTAATATGGTAAGTGCAGTTCAGCAGTCAGTCTCACTAGCCACTTCTTCACAGCCCTTCATAATACAAGCAAATGCACCCACCCAAAAGGCTCCTCACCCAAGAAGGTAGTTTTATGATCTGGGAATGCTCGTAATGGCCGCATATGATAAGTTAAAGAAGCAAGGATTGCAAGGGACAGTGGCTCCAAGAGTGACCAACAACCCTCCCCCAGCTTGGTATAGGGATCATGAGTATAGTGCTACCACACTTAGAAGAGGCACAATACTGAAAGATGTTTGGGTTTACAGCATGCAATTCAGGACTTGGTAGACAATAGAACCATTGACGTCAAGATCAAATAGCCTCCCAATATCAATACCAATCCACTCCCCGATCATGTGAACAATCTAGATGAAGAAACTACAGAGAGTGACCCTACTCAACTCATTGGACCTAGAGCTTGGAAGAATCATATGAATGCCCCCGCTTATAGGAAAATCATGAGTCAAAGGGCTGGAGTCATAAGAACCCCCAGAAGAAGAGAATCATCAAAGGAAGAGTCAGAAGATCGGGCACCCCTGGTCCATCCCTCCTCATCAGAAGAATCCACTGCACCGCATTACAAGCCTCCGCCACATTATCAGCCTCTGCTATATTATCGGCCTCCGCTATCTCATAAACCTTTCCCCCACCATCAAAGTGGAGGAACCTCTTCATCTTATGACCCCCAATCTCATATCCTACCTCTCACATTACAACATCTTCATACCATCCCACTTCATATCCCTTATCACTCTCATCCCAATCCCATTCTAAGGTTTGGTGTATAACCCAAAAGAAGGATGGACGGATGGGTAAGATTGGAAGGATATGCTTGCACTACCAGATTCCCCAAAGATGACTTCATCAACAAGGTTGGTAATTGCATTGGGGGAAGACCAGGAGGGTGATCCCACTTCTATAATTCAGCATGCTGTAACTTTAGAAGACAATCCAGAGGTAATTGAAGAGATTACAACTGATCTTCTCAAAGCAGTAACCACATTGGCTATAGGGGAGCAGATCAAAGAATACACTTCCTTAATCCACATAGGGAGTGACACAGAGGATGATGAGTCAGGACTGGTCCAACTTTGAGCCAGCAATGATAGGACCAACCATATGGAAATCTTCCGATTCGTATGCTCTGAATACTACGAGTATTTGGATGCTGGAGAATTTGATGGCCCTGAGGAATCTGATGAAGAATCAAGTGGGAGTGAAATTAGCAAAGAAGAGGATGATGACGATGATGATGAGGATGAAAATGAAGATGAAAAGGATGGAGATGACTCTGATTCTCAAGAGGATGATGGGTATCCAGAATGGGATGACTACCAAGGGCCTTGGTACAATGATTATGATGATGAGTCAGAATATTACTCACCAGAACATTCGACATGTTTCTCAGTCTACGCCATTGGCAATGATGACCTAATAGCTGATCCAAAAAGTGGCATTTACCCTTCCCTATGCATGGAGGGAGATGATTCTACATTAGATTTAGAGAATGAGGGGGAATCTAGATAGCCGACGCAAGTTTATATGGACGAACAGTACTCCACATTTGAGTTGGAAGAAAAACTATGTAAAGTGTATTCCAACACATTGAGAATGCAAGAAAGGGTAGAAGAAATTGAAAAAATGTTAGGGGAAGTAACCATCAGTGATCTTTACTACCAAGAGCAATTGGATGATTTGGAGGAAATAGGACCAGATGACACAATCACAGAGGCGGTAGACGCTGCATTCCAACAGCTTTCCAATGCAGTCAAGAAGCTACGAGCCAAGGCGGTGGATATTTGTGGAGGTCCTCAACTTCCCATCCCAAGCAGCAAAGGAGAATCAAAAGAAGATGATTCTATGGTGGGGATAATCAACCTAATCAATAGTGATGATGAAGATAGTTATCTCACCGAGATTATTGTGAAAAAACCAATCAATATGATGGAAACTAGAAGTGGAAAAGACTACAAGGGTAAGGCTCTAGCAGTAGGGCAGCCAAGGGCTATTGAAGCCGGAAATAGCAGCATAAAGAAAGAGCTAGAGAACCCAGTCTTGGCTCACTCATGAAATCCCAGGAAAATATCTCCATTTAGGGATTGTTGATGGCATTCCCTTTGCACCATGAAGCAGTCTTGAGGTCTCTCACTAATGTGCAAGTGCCAATCGAGATAAATCTGACACACCTCGCACATATAGTAGGAGCAACATATGCAGTGCAGTCCCTGATGTTCTCGAATTCTGAGCTTCCTAGGGAAACCCAACACAATCGGGCTCTCCACATTACAGTTGAATGCCTTAACAAAGAAGTTCCCCAGATTCTTGTTGACAATAGGTCCGCTTTGAATGTACTGCCATTGAGATCAACAAAGAGTATCAGTGTCAACTTTGAAGAAATGAGGCCAACCACCCAAACCATAAGGGTATACGATAATACCAAGAGGAAGATCCTTGGCATCATTACCCTTACTGTAAAGTTTGGCCCGGAGAAGTTTGATGTTGATTTCCAAGTCATTGATATATCGATAGCTTTTAACATGCTCTTGGTAAGGCCTTGGTTGCATCTTGTGAAGGCTGTGCACACCTTGCCTACATGGTGGTGCACACTGTGCCTGCACCATGCGTAGGTGGCACGCAATCGCTGTGCACATTGCCTGCACACCCATGCATTCACACACCCGCGACATCACCCACACTACCTGCCTAAACTTTCTCTCTCCTTCAGCTTTTTCAAAAACTGCCTTTTTTGGCTAAACCTTCTCTCTCCTCCCGCTTTTCTTAAAACTACCTTTTTTGGCGAAACCTTCTCTCTCCTCTCGCTTTTTTGAAAACTACCTTTTCCTGCTAAACCTTCTCTCTACTCCTGCTTTTATGAAAACTGCATTTTCTGGCTAAAATTTCTCTCTCCTCTCGTTTTTTCTAAAACTACCTTTTTCAGCTAAACCTTCTCTCTCCTCCAGCTTTTTTGAAAATCACCTTTTTTCGGCTAAAGTTTCTCTCTCCTCCCTTTTTTTGAAAATCACATTTTCCTAGCTAAAGTTTCTCTCTCCTCTCGCTTTTCCAAAAATCACCTTTTTTTGGCTAAATCTTCTCACTCCTTTCGCTTTTCTAAAAACTACCTTTTTTGGCTAATCCTTCTCTCTCCTTTGGCTTTTTTGAAAATCACCTTTTTTCGGCTAAAGTTTTTCTCTCCTCTTGTTTTTCCAAAAATTCATCTTTCTAGCTAAAATTTCTCTCTCCTCCCATTATTTTCTAAAAACCCTCTTTTACCCACTGGACAAAAGCCCTCCCCACCCATTTTTGCCTTCAAACCCCTTTTACCCATTGGACAAAAATCCTATCTCTTCACTTTAGGCAAGAGCCCCCCCTTTTGTCCACTGGATAAAGGGATTCCCCCTTCCTATTTGGCTGAAAAAAACTATAAATACCTCCTCCCTTAGAAAAAAAACACACCAAAACACCAGAATCCCCTTTCAGAGTGAAATTTCCCCCCTCCCCCCTCTTGATTTTCTTCTGATCTTCGGAGCGATCTTCATCAAGATCCGAAAACTCATTCGGATCTTAGAAGTGTTCTTTTGGATCTTGAAGATCTTCATTCCCAATTCTTAGTTAGATCCAGTTTTTAGCAAAAAATAGTATGTTCTTGAGCCGCCTCCCTTGAGTGTTCTTGAGCGTTACTTGAGATAGAAACCCCCCCTTTTGAGGTTCTTTGGGTCTACGAAGAGATCTTTGTTAACATCTGAAACTCTGTTCGGATCTTTAAAGTGTTCTTCGGGACTTTGGAGTTCTTCAATCCATTTTTAGGTCAGCCCTTTTCTTTTCAAAAATAGCCTTTCCTAGCCGAACCCCTATCCGAATGTCCCTGGAATATTTTCAGAAATAGCCATTCCTAGTAGAAGCTCTGCCGAAGTGCCACATCATCCCAAGCCTAAAAATAGCCTTCCCTAACTGAAGCTCTGTCTGAATCCAAATCCGAAAGCGACCGTTCTTAGTTGGAACTCTATCCTGATACCATCACAATTAGCATCTCTCAAGAAAGGAAGTTAGAGGTCAAGACCTTCTTCCCTTGAGCCGGGAGAACACAAAAGACAGTCCGAACCGATAGCAATCAGGGGCCCACCCCTCTTGACCTGAAACAAGGGTAAATTCAGGTATAATCTCTCTCCTCATTTAAGCATAATGTAGATATCTAATAAGCCTTGTTTTAGTGTATATAATAGTTTGAATTCAATTAATGTATATATGTGTGATAACTTAGCCATACATGTGTATTAGTAATAATTGTGAAAAATATTCATTCTCAAGCATCTAGCAAGAAGACTGGTTGAACCAGTTGAACCGGGCAGATTGGGTGCTTAACACCTTCCCAACTTTGTAACCTAACACTTACACTAAATCACTGGACAAGACCAAAATTTGGGCCCTTTTCTTAGGAATTGGGCTCACCCCTGGGTCCGAGGCCCATAACCCTAGGTGGCGACTCCAAACCCCATTTGTATGATCCCAATCGCCGAATTGGACAATCATCAAAACCCCCCTCTCAAATGATGAATTTTACACTCTTGCAAAATAGGCCTCCATGTATCTTCAAGCGGTGATACGATGGTGTGGGGCTCGTAAGTGAAGCACACATGAGTTGAACCCCTCCCCCACATGAAGGTGAAGAGAGAAAGAGGAGAGAGGATGGGGATGCATAGCCCATCTCCGGCCGCTACCCTCACGGGGGGTCCCTAGATCAAGTATAAGAGGAATTATTGTTGCTCCAAAACTGTATAGTCCTTACCTTTAGCCAAGGTTGGCATTTTTTTTCTTTTGAATTTTGGGTGTAAATTCACTACAAACACCTATGAGACACAACTCATCCTTTAAAGGTGACCTAGTGGTTTAAAGGTTTGTTGCACATGTTAAGTGCAACTGTGATTGCTACGAAAGTGAGATAGATTTTTTGTTATTTACTTTTTATTCTTTTTGTTTTGCTCGAGGACTAGCAAAGTCTAAGTGTGGGGGAATTTAGATGAACACATTTATGTGTGAAATCTTAGGTAGTAAAGCATGCATTTTTACATATTTAGAATGGAGCTACCTTAGGTTTTTCTTTCTTTTTGCAGATTTTGTATTTAAAAGGCCTTTGGGACTATCGGGTGCCATATCTCCAATTTTGCCCATAAAGAAGTCCCGTTTCTTTTTATGGCTATAAAGAGGATGAAATTCTGAGCAAGATGGATGTGTCGCATTAAAAGTACACATTCGTTTTGACACTCGTATACATGATTATTTTTTTCGGACCAGAAAAAGAATAATGGACCAGAACAGAACCGAGATGCAGGCCCAACCCATTTGCAGTTGTCCCAGGGGTACAAGAGACAGTCTAGATGCCAACAAAGATGGAGGGACCCACCTTGGGTGTTGGAGACTCTCTCTCCTCCACCTTGGAGGACACACACACACACTCTCTCTCTCCCTGGGCATTGAACACTCGATCTACTATCTTTTGGGAGATTGTTCCTCTTTCCTACTTTCCAATTAAAGATCAAGGGCATGGATGGGATTTCCACATAAATTAGAAGACAGTCCAAATCAAAGAAATCGTCCAAGAGAAGGCTGCGCAAGTTTGAGGAAGAAAGAAAAGAGAAAAAAAAAAAGAGAAAATCCTTTCCTATTTTATTTCTCTATATCTCCCAATCTACACCAAATTGGAAACCCACCAACCAAATCGTTTTCTTTCCTTTTATCCCGTACTTTCTTTCCTTTTTTCTCTTCTCTCCCAACTCCACCTCGTTAAACGATCACTATGAGGATTCTCCTTGGGCATCCTTCTCTTGTCTCCCCTATTCCCTATAAAAGACCATTATCCAAGGGGAGGTAGGGCATTCTCTTTTTTTTTTTCTCCAATTTAGTTGGACGTCCTCTTGTCCTTCTCTTGTCTTCTTTTCTTCTCAATTTTCGTTTTTCTCTCTCTAGTTCTTGTTCTTTGTTTTTGCTTCAAACACTTTTGAACTTGGTTTTATTTAATTAATGCAAAGTCTTTACTTTTATTGTTTATGCTATTCAAGTTATTCAAGTTGTAATTTTAATTTTCTACTTCAAAGCTTAGATCTAGGTGACAACAACCAAGTTTTGGAGCATCTCTTTTCAAGTGCGAGTTTCTCTTTAAGATTTGTTTTCTCCAGGCCTAGCAATTTTAGATTTGGTTTATTCCAGATCTGGTTTTTCGGGCTGGTAGTATTTCAAATCAACCAAGTTTAATTACAGAATTGAGTTCAGGTAGGTAGGCTTCTACATTATTCTTCTCATTCCCTGTTCTTGCTACCCATCATTCTTAATTTAGGATCTTAATTTTCAGTTTTACTTTGATGCTTTCCCTTTCCCCCAAGGTCCTTGGCTAGACGATATTTTGGCTTTGCCTCTTTCTAGCTATGGAACCATCCTTTTACTTTTATTATTTATATTGCATCCCTTTCCTTAAAGCTACATCCATTTCCTTAAAGCTAATTGGAAAAGCCCTTGTAAGAGTATTCTCTGGTCAAGTAGGGAAGCTTGTACTATTGGCAGTGCATCCATTGGGCTAAGTAGAGATACATACTTGTGTGCCTCTCTCTAGTTTTTTTCCCCTTTTATTTTATTTACTTTATTTCAGCCATTTTTGTTTTGCTTTTTATTTATTTGCTTTGAGTATTTAAATTCCTAGATGATGAATGGTTAGGGTTAGATGTGAATGGTTAGGTTTTAATTTCAATTGGAATTCCAATTTCCCTAGTTTTGTTGGTTAGGACATTTTTTTAGATGCATGTGTTTTAGGACGTTAGTTAGAAGTAGATCACAATCATTAATTTATGCATTTTCGCATTAGTAAAAAAAGCCAAAAATAAAGTGGCTGCCTCCTTGTGTTCGACCCGTAGCTACGATGATCCATACGCTTGCGGTTACTTTTAAATTTCAAACAGGGGGTTACTCCCATATTACTTTTACCCCCTTAAAATGGAAAAAAAGGTGCTATTTATAGGCTTTTGGACTCATTAATATAAATTTTAGTGGACTTTCCAAAAAGGGAATTTTTTTTTGGCTGGTATGCAACCTAAAAAAAGTAGTATTTCATGGATCTGGCTAAATCGGGTAAAAAAACAAGGGGGAGATCTCAGGCAAAACTGGTCTGATTTGCCCTGATCTGACTTCCGAGAGCGATTCTGGGAGATCCAGTGGTTCAATTTTCACGTGCGATATATCATCAGAATCATCTTTCTGAGCACTATCCATGGAGTGGGTTTTGAGCTTCTTTTTCGCTCATAAAATTTTTAGATTTACAAGGAAGCATTTTCTGCGCTATTTCAAATTGCGGGTGTTGTGGCAATCCTTATTCATGCCTTTTCCACACCATCAGAGAGTACTTAGAATCTATTCTTCAACATGCAAATATCATGTGCCACAAGATTGAATTCAAAAAAGGTCCCAGATTGGATTAGGATTTTGGGTAAGATTCGGGTTTCGGGTTACTGCAAAGTTTCGAGTAAGATTAGGGTTTTAGGTTACGGTCGGTTATGGTCATCGTGAAAGGCCTAGATTCTCTTTCGATGTAAAGCACTAAACTTGATCATTCCCTGTTCATCTTCATTGTCGGGGCAGGTGATAAATTGGGCATCTATAGAATGCCCCTCTTTGACCGAGGCCTGTGCCATGGCCGAAGGTAAAGAAAAGAACTACCACCTGGAGTATAGTTAGCCATCATCTTACTTAAGGATGGCGAAGGTGTAAATGCGAAAATACAAGTGAATAATTCATCGGTGAATTCTCGAGGGATTAGTAATTTCAAACAATCAAATCTCGATAAATCAGGAAATTAATATGATCCTATCTAGTGAATTTGATAAGAAAGTTGAGATATTACCTAAGCAGCTGAGTGGGAATCCTTTAGTGGGCCACCATTGTTTGGTTCCTAACAAGATGTTAGTACACAACAATTTTAATCAGATTTGGTCAAGCAATGTTTAAATAATCTTTAGGCCAGTTTAGGGGTATTTTGGTATCTTTTTGACCTGATATCCTGGGCCAAGCAGTGATGAGCCAATCAGTAATGGGGCCAATCAGGAGTATTTTGGTCTCTTTTCGACCTGATACCCTACGTCAAGCAGTTAATTTGAATTTATGAGTAAAACATGTCCATATCTAAGTATGTGTAGTTACACATGCACACACACACACACACACACACACACACACACACATATATATATATATATATATTTATAAATAAATAAATACATGCATATATGTAGACACCAAACATGTATTCTCTCTTTCTAAAAGAAATTCAATTTTCAGCACAAGTCCAGACTATTCCAGCGAATCCCAGTTATCCCAACCTAAAGCCGTTATGCAAGAACTGAGTACAATTTAGCATAAGACCATTTGGGATTCAGCCCAATATTTTTAAAATGATGCGGGGAGGTTGATTGAAAGTGGTCATTAATACCTTTTGCTAGAATACGACAATCAAGCCTAGAGTGTGCTCGATTCCCATATCATTGGAGAGTATTCAGAAATACAGTCTTGTTGATATCTTGTACGAAAAAAAAGCAGATACCCAGATGTGCCGTATTGCCTACTTAAACTTTGAACCAGTTAAACTAGAATAAAACCAAATCAAATTGGACCAACCTGAACCAAACCAAACCAAACCTTCTTGCCATCCCCTCAACTGATAAGAACCACCTAAGTCTACTACCGCCCACTCTATCGCCTCCACAGATATAGGAATTACAAGAATTGGTTTCCACGGATGCAAGAATTACAAGAATTGGTTTCCACAGTCATGTAAGCCTTACACAGAGATGGTAAGGCTTACCATCTCCTTTTAAGCCTTACCATCTCCTTTTAAGCCTTAAATAGATCTTGTCCCTTTAAGAAATGGTTTCCATGGTTGTGTAAACCTTGCACAGAGATGGTAAGGCTTACAATCTCCTTTTAAGCCTTACTATCTCATTTTAAGGCTTACACAGATCCTTACCCCTTAAGAAATGCTTTCCACGACTGTGTAAGCCCTTACATGCTCCCTGTAAGAGTTCTTTATGGATGTCTCATTTTTACTATAAATAGGTGACCTTGGGTCACTGTGAAAAAAAAATCCCAAAAGGCTGAGAAATCCAGAGAATAAAATCCCTGTTCCAGAAAACCCTGCAACAAAAAAGAGAGAGAGAGGGACAGCTAAAAAAAGTGCAAGAGTTTGGGCAGAGCTAATCATCCAAAGTTCGCTGAAGTAGATGTCCTAGTATGGAAGCCTTGTCCTAGGTTTGGAAGCCCATGTCATCAATTTCAGGTTAGTATGAAACTCCTACTTAAATTTTTGTAGCTAATTTCAATATTTTTATTATAGAGCGGGAACCTTGCCCGTATTTCCACAGCTAATTCCTGTTCTAGGAATATAGTGCGGCATCCCTGCTCGTATTCCCACAGCTAATTCCTATTCTAGGAATATAGCATGGAAGCTATTCCCATATTCCCATAGCTGATTCATGTTCTAGGAATATAGCGTGGAAACCCTGCTCGTGTTCCAACAACTAATTCCTATTCTAGGGATATAATACAGAAGCGCTGCCCAAATTCTCAAAACCAAAATCCATTTCTAAACTATAACACGGAAGTCCTGTTTTATTTCTTGCCTAAGGGCCGAAAGTACTAATTTCCCCATGAAAGTGAGGAGAAAGTTAAATCTTTGCCCCTAAATCGGGAAGAATTACTGGAAATTTCATTATTGTTATCAATTGTTTCATGTAAATCTTAGATCGTAATTTCATTAGTGTGCATGATACATACCTTATCTCTGCATGCATTATTTTATGTGTTCACCGCATAAAATAACAACTTCTTTTTATCATTCCATGCATTAATTTATGCATTTTTACATTAAATGATAGTTTACTTCATCATTATATGTGTTATCATATGTGTTTCTCACATAAAATATCAATCATAATCATTATTTTATGAGGCATCGCACATATATGTAAATGATTTAGTTGCATTTTCTATAGTTTTGTGTAACTTATCATTTTATGTGATTTCAATATAGATTATGTATTATTCCATGTGATGTTTTAATATTTTTGCAATCATTTCATGCAATTATATACATTTTTTATATTATTTTATGTGATAAAACTTCCATGTTGGCTTAGGCTGTTAAAATTCTCGGGGGAGAATATTCGGAATCCAAGCATCTGGTAGAAAGACTAGAAATTATGGGTGATGTGGGTGCCTAACACCTTCCCACACTCGTAACCTGACACAGACCCCTATCTTTGGAACAAACCAAAATATAAAGTCAAATTCAGGGGTTCCATCCTTTCATAGGAATTCAACCCCCTACTTGATTCCTCGATCGGAATTGGGCTCCATAATAGGGTTCTAGGCCATGAATCCTAGATAGCAACTCCAAAAATCATGCTTTCCCCAATCCCCATAGTCGTCAAACATGTTTGGAGACATCATCCTGTAAGGCAGATAGGTGAGAGGAAATAAGTGGGAAAAAGACAACAAAGAAAATATTCCACAGAAAACCCTAAAAGAGAAAAAGGGGGTATGGTTAAAACCTCTCACTCTCTCTCTCCCCTTCTGATCCGAATCCATCCCAAATCCATTCCCCCTACAGTGGTGACTCCACTAGGGAGTGTCAAACTTTCTATACTAGAGGCTTACAATGAACGTTAGACTTTTCTCCCCCTCATCATTATTGTGCGCAAACATATGTGTGTATTGCTTGCTAACTGCATCATGCAACATGTTCGAAGTGAAATCACTTGACGAGGGTACTCCCTGTCGTGCCCCTATCACACCCCACCTTAAAGTAGATCCAAGTTACCATTAGGAATACCGGCGGTGTGAGTAAGACGCATACTTGTCTTACAAACCTATCAGGATCTCTGATAGCAGTACCTTAACATTTTCACAATCTCACATCACAAACCAACATAAGCAGTAGAATTAGAGTATAATAGCGGAATTGTAAGTAAAATGGGGAGACATCTAAGGGTAATATAATATTGATAACCAGGTTATTCTGTTACATTGGTTCATGATGCATACTATAATCTCAAAAATATACAATCCCACAGTTATATCCACAAGTATCAAAGATGATGCATAATCTCACGGTGCGGCGTAACCATAGTAATTGTAAGCACAGTCCTGGTCGTGCTCCTCTGCTTTTGGCATCCACTAGTTGCTCACATCATACTCTGACCCGGAAGATACTGGATTACCCACCATCGGCACCATGGTACCTGCATTATCATCTAAAAAGGGGTGTATACGTGGGGTGAGCTTTCCAACTCGCTCAGTGATGGGTGGGGTCAAACACATCCAAGCAAGTCAATAGCTATAGTAATTTATGATGCATGATTATGAAAATTAAACACATAGTCCATGATGCTCGTGATGCAGTTCATTATCCACCTAACAATACAAACTAAGTCTGGTAAATGCTACTACGGTGCATTAGGCTTTATCTCTCATCTCAGAAATGACATCGACTACGCAGCGATACAAACCCTAACCATGATTAGAAGCCTGCCAGTCCTCGTATGCGTCTATGGGTCACCCAAAAAACCCCTTATAACCCCTCCTGGCAGTCACGACACCGGTGACACATCGGCCATGCCGGATCGGTATTTACCTCCGGTAACAATCACATTGTACTGCGAGAGTGGCACTTTGGAAAGTCTCTTCAAACATACCATAATGGGTTATCCAACACCTCAACCCCTGTTGGTAAGGGTGTGTAGTATAGGGAGTGATACCTCACCACATATATACTACATGCCTTCATAATGATACAATTAATTTGGATTACACGATAACGGAGGGACCTCGGCCACAAAGTTTTATTCATCTCCAAATACAGTCCTAGGTACACGATACCAGAGAGACCTTGGCCATAAAGTGAAACCCGAGACCGTTTACCTAATCTAGCATATATATCATAGTTGAGTATGGACTACGCAACACCGGTAAGACCTTGGCCATGAAGCGTATCCATTTCCAAATGTAGTCATGGGGTACACGATACCAGCGAGACCTTGGCCACAAAGTGTAACCCGTGACTACAACTAACTCTAATGCATATAATCAATGCATGAATGTAACATACATATGGTAATCATGGCACCGGTACCACCTCGGCCACGCCAGATTCTGTCTCACACACACACAACCATCCAAACAAAGGAGATCACAGTACCGGTACCACCTCAGCCACACTGGATCCCGTCATACATTTCCATACAATTCATATCATGATCGAAAAAATGATAATTACAATTAAACATATAATTTTAAGCATGTGAGCAATTTAATCAATAGTAAACATTTCAAATATAAACACAGTCCATCCCTCACCTGTTTTACAATCGGTCGTGTTTGGGTTTAAGTACGACCATCGATCGATTAATTCAATTCTAGCTTCGGGACACGTGCATGTCACTGTCCTAGACACAAAGGGAATCATACATCAGTACGTGTCAAAAACACAGGGAGGGACCCACACAGGTCACCCCAAAATGTATAGACACTGTCACCGAAAACGACCACAGGAAACAGGGCATTTCCACCAGAAATATCAGATCTATTTTTGGTGGAGGTGACAGAGAGCATGTAAAGTTCACATGTTCACTGGAAATATGCCATTGAAAACAGACCTAGTGGATCTGGTGGACTATTTTTGATGGAGGTATGGGTCAGTCCAAGAATTTGGGGCTTTTCAGCTCGGGCCCGATTGCCAGTATGTGTTCCATGGAGTTTGTAGGGGATGTTCCTAGAATCATTCTAAGACAAGAAAATCCCATTTCCACTGATCTATTTGGGAGATACATCGATCAAACTATTGAAACCCTAGTTGGTCTTTTGGCATTACATGTTGCCGGAGCTCACCGGGGTTGGTTCAAGCTCGACAACAGCACTAGGAGGGTAAAACACCCAACCCACAACCTTGACATAGTTTGTACATCAATATTATACCCATACCTAGCTTTTCCTAGGTCGAAATGAAGAGAGAGAGAGTGGTATGGGAGGTCATACTTACCTCCGGCGACGATTCTGGCAACAAGGCGGCAATCGACACCAAGGTAGGCCTTCAATCCCCCTTCTCCTTCCTCTCTTCTTTCTCTCCTCTCCTACATTGGGCATAAGGGAATCCTCATTTCCCAACTTATAACTTAAGTTGGCCCTAAGGGCCTGTTTGGTTTGGGCCTCTTTTGAACTGATCGGGTTAAAATGAGTTTTGGGGCAGGAGACCCACACATTTAGGTCCATAAGGTGTTCACATCAAGATGAAGGTGTGGAGGATGATTTGGGATCATCTGAAACCCCTTACGATGTGAGTGGTGGGACCCACGGGCATTGGAACCTCGACAGCAGCCAATGTTCCCACCAAAAACAGGCACCAGATTTATACCCAGGCTGCTTCTGGTGGCTTATTTCTGGTGGTTAAGACAGCCTGCTATCTTGATAGCTTGCTGTCCTATGGTTGGTCTCGCACGGGTGGTTGCCCTCGGTCATGCCTAAGGCTTCTCGGCAATTATGATGCATGTCAAAATTCAAGTGTGGTGAGTCGTCACTTACCATCTAGGATCGGAATGTATGAATCCCCTCCAGTTAGATAGGCATGAAATGCACGAATATGTGGGGTCATCTTTACCCCTTCCATAATGTGCAGCCGCAAGCTAAAACCTGGTTGTACTTCTTATCTCTGATCCAAGGCCTGTCACAACAGTTCAAATTTGACCGGATTAGGGCACGGGTGTATCACCCACACCCTCGGGGAGGTTAGTAGATGATATACTCAGTACACTGAGATCAAATGATGCCCACTTCCTACATAAGAGTGCTCGAAGTAAAATTGGTTGATGAGGATGGTCGTTGATAGTTCAAAACCCTTAAGGGTAGTAGAACGTATCTTGCCATTCTGAGATCAACTAATGGCCACTTTCTGTGTTACACTTGTGCACACACTCAATCACGGGTACACCTACCCTTGTGGTTAGTCAAATAAACCCATGTAATATCATGGACAATCACTGGCGAAGCCACACCCCTTGATACAGTACCATTTGGTATATCAAAGGAACCATGTACCCATAATTCGCTTTCAATGATAGATATATCGATTTTGTCAAGGGTGGCCTTATTCTATCCTATAGCCTCACCCATTGCATTGCATCATGTAGGAACTAAACCACTGAACAACAAGGATACACCACAAACTGACTCAGTATTGTTTGTGGTTCAAGTTCAAATCCCTCTAGCCTATTTCATCTGGGATGAGATTTTCCTTGTATCTGGTTAAACCTGATATGTTCTTTGACAATTGAGATTTGGGAGATGCAACTATATCAGTTTTGATTCACATAACCATGCCTGTGGGGTGATGCCCACTTCACCACATTATATTAGCACGTGTTCCAAACCAATGATGTTCCACATAACCAAACAGGAATGATTAGGTATTTTCATGTTATGGGGAGAAACAAAGTACCTACATGAAATCAGCTACAAGTTTACTCTTGCATGAACCAATTTGTTTGTTTTTCCAGATCATAGTTTGTGTCTAACTTGGGCCTTCCTAATGATATTTAAAAAAAAAAAAAACAAGAGGGAGTATATACGTGTGTGATCATCAACTTAAAGGTTGGACTAAAGTTAGACACTTATTACTGTGGGGAGTAATTTTGTTTGTGCATCATTTAAATAAAAAAAAGTTACAAAAAAAAAAAAAATTTGTTTGGTTAGGCACTATTCCATATAAAAAAAATTCTCCGCTGTTTGTGTGGACCCCGTTGTTTGGTCCGAATCAACCCTGAGAGATCCTTACCAATTGTGGAACTTATTGTTTGACTCACTCCACCAAGTTCACCTAGTCTAGTATTGTCTGAACAATCAGTGAGTATGGATCCAGCTATTGAAAGTCAACCAGATGCCCAAGAGAAACAAAGAATGTATATGATGCAATTAGAGTTGGAAGAATTGCATCATTTATTCAACCAGTTTACCAGTGCAAAGCCGCCTCAGCAACAGACTGAACCTATTTCAACTCCAGGAGAACAGGATCGGACTAAGATGGGGTCCAATGCACCTCACACTATACCGTGACTCATGGTCGATGATAATGAAGAAGAAATCCAACTAGACTTTCCAATTGAACCCGCTGAAACTGAAAGGGAAAGAAAGTTAAGGGAAAAATTGAAAAGACTTGAAAAACTGCTGCAGAAAGGAAAAGCTGTAGACACTCAGGCCACAGAAACTAATGAGATGGTCTTTTTTCAGGAGCTCGAATTTCAAAGAAATTTAAATGGAACACTGATAAGTTTGGCGATAAGGGTGACTCAAAGGCACACTTGAAGGTCGTCATTAATATTTTCAGGTCGTGGGGATTTATTGAAGAACAAATGGGGCAAGCATTTTTGCTTACTCTTTCAAGCCGAACTCTTCGCTGGTTAACTCAGTTCAACCCTTCCCAAACTCAGAATTGGTTAATGATCATAAAAGCATTCACTAAGCAGTACTCTTACAACACTGAATTGGATAGCTTGACGAGAGTTAGAAACTGTTTGATAGGCTCCAAGTGAGGGTTTCACTGAGTTTCTCCTAAGGTTTCCATATAAGGCAAGCATGATGGCATCTCGACCAACTGAACAAGAGCAGGTTGAAATGATACTAGAAAACTTGTCTCATCCGTACTACGATGTGTTGTGTAGCCAACATATTGAGACATTTTTAGGTTTATTGGCAACTGGAAAGAGGGTTGAAAACCATATATTCAGAGATTCACAATATCGTGGTACTTCTCAAAGTCATCCAGAACAAGGCGAAAACCTAGGGCTAGACCAGTACCAAGGTCAAGGGTTAAATTTTGTGGGCCAGAATCAACAACCTATCATAGCTCAAGCCACAACATCTCCTCCAACTGTGATACAGTTTGGCTAGTCCTCACAACAAGCTTTGAAGCCTCAACGCCAATTCACCGATTTGGGCATAGCCAGATCTCTAGTATATGCTAAATTGAAGAAAGAAGGAGTTTTGGGCACAGTTTGTCCCCGACTAGTCAAAAATCCCTTGCTAGATTGATATAATCAAGATAAATTTTGTGACTATCACACCCAAGAAGGGCACCCCACTAATGAGTGCATCGCACTCGGGCATGCTATACAGGATATCTGGAAGATGGAAGGCTTGAACTAAACAATTGAGCAGTAACTAGATGTGGTAATGATGTTTAAATAGCTGAAAAAGGAAGCAGAGCATAAGAAGAACATCAGGAGAATGAATAAAAGAGTGCTAGGTTTAGAGAGAGACCGTCGTTGAAAGAGAATTTTCTTTTCTTCTTTCTTTCCAATTCAAAATGTAGGAATCTAGTTTTGTATAAATAAAGTTATACTTTCATTTCAACTTCTTTTCTATCTTCTTTCACTCTTTCATCGTGATCAAGAGTGTCAAAGTCTTCGTGGTAAAGTTCTTGAGCTTTCCCTACATCTGATCCCTTTCCAACGAGCACGGAGCTTAAAGGGAATTCTTATCTTGGTAAGTCTACCAAGGGAAAGCCATCTTTGGCTGCCACTTATCCAAAAAGAAAAAAAACCAGGACAACATACTCCGCTAGTCTCCCTGTTGAGCCTTTTCTTTGAAAACCCTATCTTAGCCTACCTATAACTCATCATCCTGAAACTCTTCTGTTTTGTACATATCCCTTATCTTCTAGGGCCTGATCATGAAATATCATGCCACTAGGGCCACCACAGAACGATTCCCTTAGAAAAAGAAAAGGAAATCTGGAATTCTAAATTGGAATAATACCTAAATTCGGGCCATCTCTAAAGTAAGAGTTCAAAAAAAAAAAAAAAAAAAAAAAAAAAAAGCAAAACAAAAGAAGGTTGATTTCGGGAATCAAAATCTAGTAATCTAAGAAAAATTAGAAGCTTGGGGTAAAGTGTCATTTACCTATTTGACATGTGAAAGAGGTCATCAAAGATCAGGTTAGGTCCTGGAAACCTTTCGAGCATTTTCCATCCTTTGGAACCCGGTCCTAAACCCCATTACCATCTACTGAAGTCCTCCTGGACCGACTGATGAAAAAGATTCTCATCGACAACTCTGAGCTCATCCAGCTATGATGGAACTTAATTATTATGGCTTTGACATCAAGTCATTAGTCCGAACTACGATTGTTCTGATCCTCATTTGAGGTACATAGGCAACTGAGCTACAAAAATGCTAAAGTACGACCCTCCATTACCAAACATTCAATATTCATACCTCTGTATCAATCTTGAACTACGTTTGACCTGATCCCTACTCTGGGGTATGTAGGCATCTTGATGAATTAATAATCAAGTTCGGTCCTCTCACTCTCATTCTCACTCTCATAGTTTTTCACATTCCTCTTTATGTCAATATTCTCTCTCTACATTGGCCTCTCAGAAGAACCAATGATGCAAAAAAAAATGGAAGGAAGTTCATGATAAAAAAGGTTTATTGCTCACAATAGTATAATCTTGATAGCTACTCACTCCTGTGGATATCAAGAAAAAGAACAAGTCTACTACCAGGGGCATTTTTGTTCTGAAAAATGATGAAGGGTGATTTGTTGCCAGTGGGGCAAATTACTAATTCAGGTGCATGCAATTTATAAGGATCGGTTTCTGAACACTGGAAGATCCTAGCATGAGAAGTGGAACAATTATTGTAAAAGTAACATGGCCAATACAACTAGGGGCAAATGCCATCGCTATTGTCTTACAAGTGTATCCATGAGAAGAATGACTTGGTCATCGCTTTTGTTCAAAAGGAGGCTTAGTCATTATCCCATATGATCTAATACTACTTATACCCATTCAGTTTCAGTTCACCAAAAATACTTGTCAAGCCCACACAGATGATGAAGATATGGATAATGTGGAATTGTGCCTTGCCTAGTTAAAATGTAAATAATCACAAATTTTTAAATTCACAAATAAAAATTTTAAAAATTGCATAAGCATTTCATTTCCTGACCTTGAAGGGACAATTGATCATAAAGTTATAATCATCCTTTCTTCACTCAAGATTGATGGCAACAACATCACACATGATGCTACCATGCATAGATATTCAATTGTGTGCTAGCCATTTTATAAGAAAATGTGTTGTACAAGTGCAGAAGTAGGAAAATGGAGAATCTCTGAAAACAATTTAAATTTTACATAAGATTCCATTCAGCCCTCTCATTTGCATAGGATTATGTTTCCCTAAGCATTTGATTTCATCCCGATCTCATGATCACCACCATGCTGGAGTACTTCCAATAATCCCGATCTCGCAATCACCATCATGCTCATGTAATTTCCAATAATCTCGACCTTTCGAGATCACCATTGAACCCATGTACTTTCAATCATTTTAATCTTGTGTTTACCATCGTATACATGTACTTTCAATTATCCCGATCTTGTGATCACCATCGTATGTGTACTTTCAATCATCCCAATCTTGTGATCACCATCGTGTGTGTACTTTCAATCATTCTGATCTCGTGATCACCATTGTACCCAAGTACTTTCAATTACCCCAATCTTGTGATTACCATCGTACTCGTGCACTTTCAATGGTCCTAATCTCATGATCAGCATTATACTCATGTACTTTCAATCATTCCGATCTCGATCACTATTGTACTCGTGTACTCTTAATCATCTCAGTCTCTTGATCACCATTGTACTCTGGTGCTCTCTATCACTCCAAACTTAATTTCTCCTGTGCCCATGCAAACATCATTCTCACGATCATGTAAACTCTAGAATACATGTGCACTTCAGAATGCATGTGCCTCAGCTTTGTACTTGCAATCCCAAAATAAATTTCTATGTTCACAAGAGAAGAATTATGGAGAAATTGTTTTCCCATAAATTCTCAATGATGCATCCATATTGTACATAGGATGCGACCATTCCCTATGTCAAGACTCCAAATTCACTCTCTAGGTTTAATGATGTAGGATCAAGCCCCTATAATATTTCTCCAGATCAATCTCCCCTTTATTTGCTCAGGATATGTTTTCTCTAAACATCTAGACAGATTCAAGAAAGATCCCTTCAGAAGTACCAAGATGTGTGATAAATACATGATCTCTACTAAGAATAATTAGGAATGCCGAAATACATGATAAAGACGTTATTTCTGCCTCAAATTAATCGGTTAGGCCGCAAGTTTCCAATTCCAGAGAAAATCGATGAATCAAGTCATAAGGTACCAACATTGTCCATCAAGCAGAAAGGCGTTGCAAAGATGACATTTCCACAACAATGCCAGAAAGTGGCGATTCTAGTGCCAAAAATGCTATGATAAGAATGTCATTTTCGCAACGAGGTTAAGATGATATATTAAAAATGTCATTTCCACAACAGCACCAAAAAGTGCCGATTCTAGTGCCGAAATGCCATGATAAGAATGTCATTTCTGTAACAAGGTTAAGATGCCATGATAAGAATGTCATTCTCACAACAAGGTTGAAATGCCATAATAAGAATGTCATTTCCACAATAGTGCTAGAAAATGCCAATTCCATTTTCGAGATGCCATTATAAGAATGACATTTCTACAACAACGCCAGAAAGTGCCAATCCCAGTGCCAAAATGCTACAATAAGAACATCATTTTCACAATAGTGCCAGAAAGTGTTGATTTCATTTTTGAGATGCCATTTCAAGAATAACATTTCCCCAACAGTGCTATAAGTTTAATTTCGGTGCCTGTGAGGGTAGCGGCCGCAGATCTCTTCTTTTCCCCTCTTGTCGGAGGGGAGGAAAGACTTTATGCATTCGGCCCTCTCTCCTCTCTTTCGTTTTCTTAGGGAGGGTGTGTCGTGTGTGTTTACCTGTGGGCCCCGCACCACTATATCACCACTTGAAGATACGTGGGGCCTGTTTTGCAGTAGTGTAGGGGGTTGTCATTGAGATGGTTATTCGATGATGGTCCAATACAAGGGATTGGGATCATACTAAAGGGGTTTGGAGTCGCCACCTAGGATTATGTGCCTAAGACTCGGGGGTGGGCCCAATTCCTGAGAAAAGGGCCCAAAAGTTGGTATATCCCAGAGATTTAGGGTACCTGCCAAGTTGTAGAGTTGGGAAGGTGTTAGGCACCCAATCTACCCAGTTCAACTGGTCTTCCTACTGGATGCTTGAGAACGAACATTTTTCATAATTATTCCTATTCCACATGCATAGCTAGATTCTCACACATATATACATTAACTGAATTTAAGTAGTTATGTACACTAAAATAAGGTCAATATAAAGTCTACATTATGCTAATTCTGGTGAGAGATTATACCTGACCTTGACCCCCGTTTCAAGTTAAGAGGGGTGGACCCCCTGATTAGTGCTGGCATAAACTTTCTTGTGGATTCTCTGGGCTTAGGGGAGGATGGTCTTGATCTCCAACTTCCTTTTTTGAGAGATGCTGATTGTGGTAATATTCGGACAGAGTTCTGGCTAGGAACGGTTACTTTTAGATTTGAATTCTGGCAGAGCTTTGGCTAGGGTAGGCTACTTTAGAGCTTAGGCTAAGGTGTCACTTCCGCAGAGCTTTCTTTGGGGATGGGCTACTTTTGGATTTTGGCTGTGGTGGCACTCTGACAGAGCTTCCACTGGGGAAAGGTTATGGGCTAGGAACGGTTACTTTTAGATTTGAATTCTGGCAGAGCTTTGGCTAGGGTAGGCTACTTTAGAGCTTAGGCTAAGGTGTCACTTCCGCAGAGCTTTCTCTGGGGATGGGCTACTTTTGGATTTTGGCTGTGGTGGCACTCTGACAGAGCTTCCACTGGGGATAGGTTATGGGAGGGCAAGGATGAGGTGGCATTTCGACAAAGCTTTCGCTAGGAATGGGCTACTTTTGGATTTTGTCTGAGGTGGCACTCCGACAGAGCATTCGTTGGGGAGAGGTTATGGGAGGACTAGGTTGAGGTGGCACTCAGGCAGAGCTTCCACTAGGAATAGGCTATGGGAGGGCTTGGATGAGGCTTGAAGAAATTTGAATGATTGAAGAATTTCGAAGGCCCGAAGAGCATTTTGAAGATTTGAAGAACTATGAAGATCGCTTTGAAGACTTGAAGAACCTCAAAAGGGGGTGGAAATGAAGGCAAAGTTTCTCCTCTGAAAAATGCTCACCCAAAATTTTGGATGATTGAAAAACTTCGAAGGCCCGAAGAACACTTCGAATCTTATGAAGAACCTCAAAGGAGGAGGGGATGAGAGAGGGCAAAGCTTCTCTATAAGGGGTGCTCACTAGGAGGCTTGAGTGTGAAAAACCAAAGGGAGGGGGTGTTTATAGATTTTTTGGGCCAATAGGGTCAATGGGGATTTCCTTGGCTAATGGGGTAAAAAAGTGAATTTTCTTGGCCAATGGGATAAACAAGTAAATTTTTGGGCCAATTGGGTGAAAGGTGAATTTCTTTGGCCAATGAGGTGAAAAGATGATTTTTTGGCCAATAGTGTGAAAAGGATACTATTTTTGGCCAATGGGAGGTCACGGTGTAGGGTATGCTAGCGGGGTGGTGCGTAGTACACAAGCAATTGAAGAGGGAATCTCCTCCAAAATCCGATCATCGGAGTGAGGATACCGATCACTAGTGGGGGCATGCAGGGGTATGTGCATCACATGTGGTGGCGCACAGGGGCAGGCGGTGGTGCACAGGGGCAGGCGAGGGAGCAAGGTGGCAGGCAAGGGTGAGCAAGGCTGAGCGAGGGCACGAGGTAGTAGGTGAGGGCACGCAAGGCTGGGTGGGGGAGCGAGAGGCTGGATCGGGGTGTGTGAGGCTGGGCGGGGGTGTGAGATGGCAGGAGAGGGCGCACGAGGCTGGGTGGGGTGTGAGGTGGCAGGAGAGGGTGCGCAAGGCTAGGCAAGGGCGCGAGAGGTTGGGTGGGGTTGCGAGGTGGCAGGTAAGGGCACAAGAGGCTGGGGCCGGTGCACGCTGGTCGGTCAAGGTTGGTACACGTGGGGCGTAAGGTTTTTGCAAGCGAGGCGCGAGATTGGTGCATGTGGGGTGCGCATGGCTGGGGCTGGTGCATGTGGGGCGAGCAAGGTTGGTGCACGTGAGGTGAGCGAGGTAGTAGGCTGGTGCACGCAAGGGGCTGAGGTATGGGTGCCTGCATGGGTGGGATTTGGGTGCTCATGGCAAGGTATGGGTGCTTGCATAGGCGGGGTTTGTGTGCTCATGGCAAAGTGTGGGTGCTAGCATGGGCAGGGTTTGGGCACTCAAAGTGTATCTTCTGGGAATGATTGCGGGAGATCCGATGGTCCGATTTTGACGCACCATATATCGTTGGAATCATGATTCCAATTACTATCCATCCATATGGGTGCTTTGGACCGGATTCCTATGTATATGAGAAGTTATAAGTGGACCCTTCTTTTCTCTTGCATGGGATTTTTGAGATTTTTGAGTGAGTATGGAATGTTTCTGTATTGGGTCACCTCAGTCAATTGTCATCTCTGTCGATCGGAAGCAGGGGGTTGCATCCACAATTCTTTAGTCATCATCACAACCAGGGAAGGGTGAGAAAATTGGGGTGCCAAAGTGTCGAGAGAAGAGCATCATTTCTGTAACAACTTCAGAAAGTGCCGATTGCATTGGCAAGATAATATAATAAGAATGTCATCTCCACTACAATGCCAAAAAGTGCCTATTTTAATACTGAGACAAGAGACTCATTTCCATAACAACATTGGAAAGTATTAATCTCAGTGTGTCAATTTTTGTGTCAAGATATCAGTTTGATCAGAAGTATCGAAAAATGTTACAATGACGCCAGTTTGATAATAAGAGAAAGGGTACATTATAACAATGATATCCTTACAATATCCCCAGTGAGTTATCTCTAAGGTACGTATTCTTTCTCATTAGGATATAATTGTACTTTGTGATAATTTCATCATGCTTGCATTTTCGGCCAAGTCCAGGACATTTCATGTATGATCCAGTTCTAGTGGTATGATATACCAATACTAGTCAATTGGATATACCCTCATATTAATTTCTTGTTTTCATCAAATTTTACTATCATAGTTTAATCGCTCGCCTTTTGCATTGCACCTATGCTATTCCTGAGCAGGATATTGGCAGTAAATGCTCTAGGGTAACAAAATTTTGTTGTTCTTTTCTTTGCCTTTCAGATGTTGCACAATCTTGGCCAAAGAGGGGCACCAAATTTTGTTCCCCCTTGGCGATGATGAATTATAGGCAATGATGAAACATGTATTCTCTCTCTCTGAAAGAAATTTAATTTTTGGCACAAGTCCAGACTATTTCAGTCAATCCAAGTTATCCCAACCTAAATCCATTATGTAAGAACTTACGGAGTACAATTTAGCATAAGACCGTTAGGGGTTCAGCCCAATATTTTTAAAATGATGCGAGGAGGTTGATCGAAAGTGGTCATTCATACCTTTTGCCAGAATATGAAAATCAAGCCTAGCATGTGCTCTCTATTCCTGTATCGTTGGAGAGTATTCAAAAATATGGTCATGTTAATATCTTGTACAAAAAAAATGAATACCTAGATGTGTTGTATTGCCTGCCTAAACTTTGAACCAGTTAAACCAGAATAAACTCGGACCAGATGTAACCTAAACCAAATTAGAGCAACACGAACCAAACCAAACCAAACCCACCTGTCTTCCACACATCTGATAAGAACCACCTAAGTCTACTGCCACCTAGGCTACCAGCTAGCCACCCACTCTATCACCTCCACAGATACACGAATTACAAGAATTGGTTTCCACGGATGCAAGAATTACAAGAATTGATTTCCACGACCGTCTAAGCCTTACACGGAGATGGAAAGCCATCTCCTTTTAAGGCTTACACAAATCCTATCCCTTTAAGAAATGAATTCCATGGCCGTGTAAGCCCTTACCATTTCCTTTTAAGGCTTACACGGATCCTTACCCCTTAAGAAATGCTTTCCATTGATATGTAAGCCCTTACACGCTCCCTGTAAGAGTTCTTTACGGATGTCTCATTTTTACTATAAATAGGTGACCTTGGGTCACTTTGAAAAAAAATCCCAAAAGGCTGAGAATCCCGAGAGTAAAATCCCTGTTCCAGAAACTCCTGCAATAAAGAGAGAGAGAGAGAGAGAGAGAGAGAGAGAGAGAGAGAGAGAGAGAGAGAGAGAGATAAAGTGCAAGAGTTTGGGTAGAACAAATCGTCCAAAGTTTGCTGAAGTAGGCATCCTAGTAGGGAAGCCTTGTCCTAGGTTTAGAAGCTAGCTTCATCCATTTTAAGTTAGTACGAAATCCCTGCTTAAATTTTTGTAGTTAATTCCAATATTTTTTTATAGCACGGGAACCCTGCCCGTATTCCCACAACTAATTCCTGTTCTAGGGATATAGTGCGGAAGCCCTGCTCGTATTCCCATAGCTAATTCCTATTCTAGGAATATAGCATGAAAGCTATGCCCGTATTCCCATTGCTGATTCCTGTTCTAGGAATATAGTGCGGAAACACTGCCCATGTTCCAATAGGTGATTCCTATACTAGGGATATAGTACGGAAGCACTGCCCAAATTCTCAAAACCAAAATCCATTTCTAAACCATAACACAAAAGTCCTGTTTGATTTCTTGCCCAATTGTCGGAAGAAAGTCAAATCTTTGCCCCTGAGTCGGGGAGAATTACTGGAAATTTCAGTGTTGCTATTAGTTGTTTTATGTAAATCTTAGATCATAATTTCATTGATGCGAATGATACATACCCTATCTCCGCATGCATTATTTTATGTGTTCACCACATAAAATAACTTCTTTTTATCATTTCATGCATTAATTTATGCATTTTTACATTAAATGATAGTCTACTTTATCATTCTATGTGTCATCATATGTGTTACTCACATAAAATAACAATCATAATCATCATTTTATGAGGCATCATGTATTTATGGAAATGATTTAGTTGCATATTCTATCGTTTTGTGTATCTAATCATTTTATGTGATTTCAATATAGATTATGTATTATTCCATGTGATGTTTTAATATTTTTTTAATCATTTCATGCAATTATATACCTGTGTTACATTATTTCATGTGATAAAGCTTCCATGTTGGCATAGGCTGTTAAAATTCTCGAGGGAGAATATTCAAAATCCAAGCATCTAGTAGAAAGACCGAAAATTCTAGGGCGAGGTGGGTGACTAACACCTTCCCACATTCGTAACCTAACATGGACCCCTATCTCTGGAATAGACCAAAATATGAAGTCATATTCAGGGGTTCCATCCTTTCATAGGAATTCAACCCCCAACTTGAGCTTGATTCCTCGATCTGAATTGAGCTCCACAATGGGGTTCTAGGCCCTGAATCCTACTTGAAGACTCTAAAAATCATGCTTTCCCCAACCCCCATAGGCGCCAGGCATGTTTGGAGACATCACCCTGCGAGGCAGATAGGTGAGTGGAAATAAGCGGGTAAAAGACAACAAAGAAAATATTCCATAGAAAGCTTTAAAAGGGAATGAAGGAGAAAAAGGGGGTAGGGTTAAAGCCCCTCACTCTCTCTCTCCCCTTCTGATCCGAATCGATCCCAAATCCATCCCCCTTACAATATACATGTACTTTACGCATATAAACCTAGATATATGTAAATGTGTATGCATATATGTAATTACATATATTTGTGCACCGTCATTTTTTTTTTTTTCAAAACTAGCGAGTTTGTGAGTTACCTCGTGGGCTCACGAAATATCTGGAAAACCTGTGGGAAACCTGGTGGGTCTGTGAATTGAGGTGGTCCCATCATAAACGGTGGACCCCCTCAAATCGAATTTTTAACTCCTCTTTTGTCATTTTTCTCCACGTGGTGTTTTCCCCTCTTTTCTTCTTTCTTTGTGTCTTGTTTTTTAATATATATTTTTTTTCAGTGGGGTGCAAGTGCACACCTGGTGGGAAGGTCATAGATAAGCTGGTCGCTTCATCATCCCAAGATGGTGCAGTGGCATGGTACCGGAGATCGACCTTGAAGGGCACAAATGACCACATGTGCAACTCGGCCTAGGGAAAATGGGTGAGTCTTTCACTTTATTTTACTTTATTAATGTAGGCCAATAAAATGATTTATTTTTGTTATTTTCTCATGCCAAGAAAATACAAGATGCATGATGCATGCCTAGGATATTGTATGCATGCGTTTTAGGAAATCTCATGTATGTATGCCATTTGTACATTTAGGAGATTCCCTGCATGTGTGAAAATATATGCTTTAGGAAATCTCATATATGTATGCCATTGCATATTTAGGAGATTCCATGCATGTATGCAAATGTATGTATGCCAATCTTTGTTGAGATTTAACCTATTATAATAGGGCGGCGTGGAGCCTTCCTACAGGAGGCATGGCTACCCCAATAAAGTAGGGGAGTGGTTTAACAAACTCCACCCCCTCATGGGGTGATTGATCCATAATTTACCTTTCCATCTTTTCCTCCACCTGGGTGCTCAAAAATTGGACATAGAGCTCACCCGGGACTTGGCCGAGAGACGGTGGATGAGCACCTATACTTTTCACTTGCCAGTGTGAGAGATGATAGTCACCCCCTTTGCTTCCATTCATTGGCCGGTTTGCACTTCGGTGAGGAGCACGTGATACTTTCCACCCCATATAGTCAGTCTCAGTTAGGAACCTTACAGGCATTGATTCTAGACACTATTGTCCATCTTACTACTGTCCATAAGGCGTGGCACAATGTCACTGTTGACATGACTTCCTCCCATGAGCAAAAGGAGCAACTTATTTACTCTTTCTTCATCTACTGGCCCGGGCAATGTCTGTTTAGCAACCAATCGGACAAGGTCGACCTCCGACTTGCCTACTTCTTTAGAGATGTCCACGTGATCTAGCTTTATGGTTGGGGTGAAGCCACTTATGCCTACTTCCTCAGGATAATGGACCACCTGGCTTGGGATGACCCTGGTCTCTATGGATCCTCCTACATCTCCAGGTATGAGTTGCTTGATTATATTCATTTTCTTCATTTACTTTGATTTATGTTCTCATATTGTTGTTATTTTTCAGCCTTAGGCACATGAGCATCTCCATTTCCTTTGCCCTCCCCTAGAAGATGGCGAGAATGATAGATTTCATATTACCAGGAAATGGAGGAGGGGTGAGACTGTTCGCGGGCCTTTACCCCTGGCTGCCACATGGAGAGATGTACTAAATTGGCACACCGAGGTATGGCTTCTTTGTTTCCTTATACTTGCATTACTTCTTCTTATTGAACTTGTTCCATTACTAATCTTTGGTCCTTATATGTCTCCTGGACTCCATTCCAGCTGTGGATTTCCAGTGGCTACGGATCAGGACGAGGCTAGGAGGTTCTCTAGTCTCCGCATCAGATTTCGAGGTTTGGAGGGTTCAACATGGTACCTCAGGGAGAGGGTGGTGAGGTAGTGATTGTGACAGGCCATTGATTCCTTGCTCCCCTTCTCCCTCCATGTATATCCAAAGTACCATTTCTGAGGAGGACTTCGAGGCTACTATGACCGGGATGTGGGGGAACGACTTGTGGATCCGACACTAGACTACAGAGAGTTTCTCCAGTGGGAGACAATGTGCATGCCCTTGACTACCGAGGGTCCCCAGGTAAGCTTCTTGGACTATTATTACTTTGAGTATAATGATCCTATGAATAACATCATTGTTTCTATTTTAGTATGACAGGCCGATTCCCTTCCCAAGCTTCCATACTCTTGGGTTTGCTGGAGCTTCAATGGTGGCTTGACTCACATGCGCACAGGGCCATTTCATAATATGGCTGAGGGGCCCTCTTCTATCCCAAGATTCCCCGAGTGGATGTACATGGATGCACGCGATCCTTCGGTGTAGATGATGCTACCGAGGATGACAATGGTTGATGAGGGCATGTGCCTCCCCATCCCTATGATTATGTAAGTTATATGCCTTTCCTTGTTATGCATTTTTCTCCTTTCATTTGTATTTCTCATTCTCTGTCCATTACATGTTTCTCCTACTGTTTATGTCGAGTCCCACCGAATGATCCAAAGTCTATATCGTGATACATAACGTATTCGGGACCAGGTATGCATTGAAACTTTGCCTTTCCATTCTTCCTTGGAGAGAGATTCTGATGAACCTTTGTTGATATCTCTTCATCTTTAGGAACTACAAATTGCCAACCTTCAAGTGAGGTTGGGTCAGCCTGATCTTGGATTTGGATGCGGAGGATTCGATGTGGGGCCCAACTTTTCTTTATATGATCTTGACCTCTTTGGTGATGATGGCAGTCATAGGGCCAGGACCAGGACCAGAAGTCTACTTTTTGCTTATTCTGAGAAAACAGTAAACATAATTTTTGTTTCTTTCTTTTAGAGATATGTAAACAGGATTACTTATTGAATTATTTGACCCTTATCTCCTTTTCTTTATTGTGATTTTTTTATTACTTGTGGATGATGCACAATCTTATTCTTTAGATTTCTCACCATCAAATGCAACTTAATACAAGGATAAACCAGATTAAACTGAGCCTTTATTCAATGATTATCATTAGATTTTCAATACAAAGCATTAGGTCCTGCCTCCTTACATTTGCTAGATCCTAGCAAGGAAACAGTCAATATGAGGAGACAATTCTTGTGTTGGATAAAAGTTGTCAAACTTCTCAAGATCTCCCTATGGGAGCTGATACTACTGCATGATGCATGAAGGGAGGTAAAATGACATGAGTTACACCCATCAATCTCATGTAGTTGCAGCTAGGGGTCTTCATCAAGAAATTGACTTGTGGCCACCAATGGCAATCCCAATTCACATCTTCACGAGTCTTTCCTTGTAGGAATTCTTCCCAATTAGTGATAGACTCGAACTCCGGAATTTCCCACTTGTCCTCATAATGGGTCACTTTCAACTGATTATCATTCAAAGGTCTCAATAGCTGCAATTATTCCATCAACCATAATTGGAATATTGCCGGACATCCTGAGTAATGATTTGTTTCAAACTTGCACTTGTAGTTCATCTCGTCGAACCCTTGAAATAGTTCTGCTAAGATGGTAGGGACCAAATCACAACCTTCCTTTAGTTGCTTCACCACTTTCAAAATAACAGGATGTGCTCGTCACCCTGTTGTGTGTAAGACATACCGAGCTATCATACAGAAGAGATATGCATTGCTCCAATACTCACGATGAACTCCCTCCCATGGTGGGAACCTGGTGAAAGCTCTTGACACCTTCAAGATATCGATATTTCTATAGCTCACAAATTGCTCCATTTCTTCTTTACTCCATCCAAAAAAGTCTTGGATCTTCTTTGAATAGTTTGACTTTAATGAGGGGCAAAATAGTTTTCCCACAGGGGGAGAGAGTGAACAAGCTTTGAATTCTTTTATGGTGGGGCAGATGTCTACCATCCCAAACCTGAACATATGGAGTTACACGTCCCAATGTTGGGGTATCTATTGTAGTAGGCATGGTCCAACTTCATACATCCGAGCTTGTAGCAGATTTGGTTCTTCGCTATCTATCTTCAACATCCACTACTTGATATTTCATCTAAGAAGTCCATGTCTTTCTATTCCTGTAATTATTCCAATTGGTTAGTGATGTGGTAGATTCTGACCAGCAAGAGTTTATGGCTGCTCTGAATGTCCTAAAGAACCTGCAAGAAAAAGGTGAGCAAAGCACTGGTTTGGGCCGGTGCTGAAAACCCTAAAATGGCTAAGTCAGAAAAGTAGAGTAGCATGTAATTCATAGATGAATCTTTTTTAGTAAAATTTCCTATCCCCTTTTTTACTTGTTTCTGCCTTGTATTTATAGGTGTCTAGATGAAGCAATTTGTGGCGTCAGTTCCTTCGAGGTCAGAGTCCCACGGGGAGGTGACTATACGATCCTTCTGGATATTCTGATTCTTGAGAAGATCTTAGGGAATATTCCAACATCCCTAGCAATTTTGGGAATATTCCCTTTTGTCATGGGTGTTGGAGTTATCCACATGTGGGTTGTTCCGAGTTTGGGGAGCGAGGAACATGTGTCATACAATGTAGGAACCAAGTGATGTCCTGTCCATGATTGTGCAATATGCCGGCTTTGGTAGATCCGTGATTGAGCCAAATGTTCGGCAAGTCTATGGCCGAACCAAATGCTCATAAAATATATGGCTGAGCCACTAGCTTGGCCATAGGTGGTATGTGGTTGTGCCCTATAGGTAGATGGCCAAGCCTGTGGCTTAGTAGGTAAATGGCCGAGCCATGTTTATACCTAGGCTAATCATTAGCCCCTCACTCTGGAGAGCCAAATCGGTTCTTTAGAGGACCCTCGGGTCGGCCTTCTTTATAACTTCTTTTAATGTGCACATCCATCATGCGCCACAATTTCTGCACGAAACCCGCACAGGGCGCCATGTGGCATCGACGAGCGGATATGCCTCGAAGAGGTGAATTGTCCAAAGATCCTAGCCCTCTCATCTTGGAGAATTTGAGCCGTTGGATACACCACCATTATTCCTATAAATGAGGGGATACTCTCCCACACTTCTTATTAGTTCTGCTTCTGAAGCTTAGTTTGTTTGGCTCGACTGTAAGGTATTCTTGGTGTGGATTTCTTCAAGCTTTCAGCTCGGCTTACTTCTAGCTTCCAATTAGTAAGTTATTTAAGTTATGGTCAATTCTCGTTCTTCCCTCGATCTTCCCCCTAGTACATTTAGCTAAGGTCTTCCTCGTCGAGGAGCAGCCATCTCTGGTGAAGTTATGCTAGATCAACCCCCTCCCGTCACCATAGTTATTCCCCGGGGTTAGTTAGGTAGTTCAGCCTGAGCTTAAGGTGATTGCTCCTCATCTAACGAAGGCATGACTTCGAACAAATCTGAGTCGAGTAACGATTCTAAGATCGAGTCTACTGAAATAAACTCAGAGTAGAGCTCGAAGTGAGAGGTGTAGATAAGCCCCCCGGGACCAGTGCCAAGGCAGAAGGGTCGAGGACACCAAGGGGAGGATGCCGAGGACTCCAACAGGGAAGGCGTTGGAGATGCTGAAGGTGAAGGGTCTACGTCCTCCTTTGGGGAAAAACAGGTTGTGAGTACAATTTGGAGTACTCTTCCAGTGAAGGCCCTAAATCGAATGAGGGGCCGGTTCGGGATATTGAATTATGTTGTGACGAGAGTCCCTGATGAGGGGAGAGCGCTGACTTGAATAGAGATGAGGTAGCACTTTAGAGGAGCCTCAGGATCCCCATTCTTGAACTTCTCTATTCGGCCTTGGATTGTTGGGGGATTGCTCCGAGCCAGTTGATGCCGAACTCTAAGCGGATCTAGCTCAATTTTGAGGTCTTTATATCGAAGCTTTGGTGAGACATAGAGTTGAACGTCTTCTACCATTTCTTCATTCTGAAGAAACACCATTCAAGGTTGTACTACTTCACCTGCCATAACAAGAAGAAGCCCTAAGGGACTTTGAAATTTTTTTATCACATACCCTCATTTGTGAAGAACTGGAAGGATTGGTTTTTCTTTGTGGTGATGTGGAGAAATCCCTTCAAGGCTGCTTGGTCTCGACCTTCCTTTAGGAAGCTAAACCATGTCCTTGATGAACACATTTATGTGTGAAATCTTAGGTAGTAAAGCATGCATTTTACATACTTAGAATAGAGCTACCTTGGGTTTTTCTTTCTTTTTTGAAAGTTTTGCATTTACAAGGCCTTAAGGACTATCAGGTTCCATAACTTCAATTTTACACAAAAAGAGGTCCCGTATCTTTCCCTGACTGCAAAGAGGATGAAATTCTAAGCAAGATGGACATGTTGCATTAAAAGTACACATTCATTTGGGCACCCGTACAAGTATTATCTTTTTGGCTTAGAAAAAGAATAATGGACTATAACATAACCAAGATGCAGGCCCAGCCCTTTTGCAATTGTCCTAGGGGTACAAGAGAATATTTCAGATGCCAACAAAGCAAGAGGGACCCACCTTGGACTACACATTCTCCCCCTTGTGCGTAGAAGACTTTCTCTCTCCTATTTTTTAGGAGATTTTGTTGAAGATCTCTTATTTTCCACCTACTTAAAGCACAAGGGGCATGGACGGAACTTTCTAATAAAACATAATATTGGCCATGTCACACCCCGTTCACATAGAACCGGACCAGCGACCGGGTTAACTCCGGTTAATCCAAACATGCCAGGATCATCTGATACAGTACCCAACCACAGCATACACACATCTAAGATAAACGTTCAAAAGTTCAACGGAAGACTTAATTTACCTATAAATACCCCCAATATACTTGATACCCAAATTGTAGTATATAGATAAATACATGTGGGCCCGCAGGCATGATATTTACACAAAAGAATAACAATTCATGTATCAAGTACACAAAAAGGGGTCATCAAAAGAATCAAAAAGTAAAACTCTACACGGCGTCAATACTGCGGTCCCGCAGCACAGCCCTCGCACGTGCAATCCGTACTGTGCTCATACTCCTCGGGGACCCACCAATCCCCATCAGAAAACTCAACTGTAGGGCCCGACCCTTGATCTTTAGGCTGGTGATCTGCAAAATCATCTAAAAGAGGTGCGCACGTGAGATGAGCTCACTAGCTCAGTAAGTGAAAAGAAGGACTACACAACAATCCACACAACAATCACATCCATATGCACTATATGCTATGCAATTCATTTTTAATCTCATCCACCTAAATAATATTACTAAGTCTTTGGTTTAGTGCTACTACAACCATAGTGTGCATATACTCCGGGTACGAGTCGCGAACTCCATCCCGTGATATGCCCATAAGGTTGTGGGAGAAGGCTCACCGTGAGTACTCAGAAAAGTAAAGCATGCCGACTATCAGCTCTCAACATAAAAGTAAATGACAGAAATTAAAGGTGCTGACCCCAGTAATTTAAAAGCAGTACGATTGGCCCTCTTGAATATACCACTGAGGTTGCCGATTGTCCTAATGACCAGCCGGACGTATGTCTAACCGCCACAGTGACCCAAAAATCGTGACCATTGCTTTCCTCCAAGTGATAAACCAACACCTCAACCTCTGTTGGGAAGGGTCGTAGCACGGGAAGATGATAATCCTAAACCGCATGCTCTTATATGACATAGTACGATTGCATAGTGCCACCGCGTCCCATTCCACGGGCCACCAATGCACTCGTTTCCAAGCCGACTATGGCATCTAGTCTAATAATGCATCATGCATAGTGATCCCATCATTCATCACATAAGCATATCAATCATTTAGCAATGAGAATGTAAAACACAACATACATGTCATAATCATATGAGGATGACTAAGCTACACATAATTTGCATGATGACATGGCTAGTCTAGATACAATTGAATGATGCCAAACAAGCCTTAAAATAAATTTAAACGTTCTCTCCCCACTTACTTGTTGTGTACAAAGACTCACGCCCGGTACGGGTGAGATCCGGTGCGAGAAACGTAAATTTTAGTGAACTTATAATAAGTGAATGGGGTTAGCATTTCACCACTTTGGGGTCAAAACTAACAAGATTTGATGCCAAATCATATTTAGAATCATAAAAGAAGGTTTCCCGTCCGTTTTGAGTCCATTCGGACACAAAAATCACGTTGGGGGCCTATCGGGTGGGTCGGATAACCCACCTGTCATGGCCCACCTGTCTTCTTAGGTGGGCAGGCCGGCCCACCGGTCTTCTCAGGTGGGTTGTTCGGCCCATCGTCCCGGCCCACCGTCTTGGCCCGCTGGTCTTCTTAGGCGGGTTGTTCGGCCCACCGATCCTGGCCCATCGGTCCTAGCCGAGGGCCTGCCTTCTCAGGCAGGTGCCCTCAGGCGGGCTGTTTGACCCACCAGTCCCAGCCCACCTGAGAGGGCAGAAAATTGCCCTCTTCCTTGGAACTTTCCCCAACCTTTGAAAAATCAAATGGGGCTTTTCCAATCACATTTTTCCACACTTCCAACGTCTTATAAGATGATTCTAACCTATATCTAAGTTAGATTTAAGGATTGAAAAGCCATCTTACCTTCTTTGCTCAAGAACTCTTTCAAAACCCTAAAATTACTTCTTAGCTCAAGAAGTCACCAATGCTTCTCAAATCTTGTAAACACTTCTTCAAATCCTTCAAAATCAACACATAGACCATCTATTAAACCTTAGATTCATCATCTCAAGTGGGATTTACAAGATCTCAAGGAACTCTACCCAAATCAAGGGTTTTACTTGGGTTTGGTGAAAGTTTAAGAAGCATAGCCTTTGCTCACCTCCAAACGTAGATCTCGTGTTGGGAATCACTCTTCCGACGTCAGAATGGGAAGATCAAACCTTGGCGTCGCTTAAATCCATTTCTTCTTCCTCTTCCTTCCCCTTTCTTCTTCTTCTTCGTTCTCTTTTCTTCCTCCTTTTCTCTCTCCTCTTTACTCTTCTCACCAACTCTTTAGTGTAATAATGAGAAAATGAAAAACACAATAAATGCTATTTATACTTTTTAAAATATCTAGTAACCATATGGGTGGGTCACTCAGGTGGGCGGATGCGCCCACCTGTGACCGCCTGCCTGTGACCACCCACCTAAGGGCCGAAAATTGGCCAACAAGTTGGATTTTGACGGAATTCAATTCTCGGCAAATGGTATATTATACGTATGCACTTTAGGATATGGTTACATACCAGCATTACCCGTACATGGCCCTATAATATGTGCATGTGCACGGCTTGGGTACACTTGTCTCCTCTGGCACTGACTTGGACTTGTCTGGCCAACCTGTGTTCAAAGTCACCCTTGCCATCATAGTCCATAAGGAACCCACCTTAACCCTCTCTGGTTCGGGTCCTACATGGTTAAACCAGGTCAACCATGCAATTAGACTAGGTTTAAAAAGTAGGGTATCACATTTACCCCCCCCTTTTTAAAAATTTCGTCCTCGAAATTGGCGTACCTAGTTGTTCGAAAGGATGAGGGTACTTGGCTTGGATTTCATCCTCTTTCTCCCAAGATGCTTCTTCAAGTGAATGATTATCCCATCGCACCTTTACGAAGGAAAAAGAGCGGTTGCGAAGGGTTTTCACTTTTGGTCTAAGATTTCAGTTGGCTACTCTGTATATGTCATATCAGCTTCTAGATATTCTGGTTCCACGGGTAATATATGTGATGGATTGTGAACGTATCGCTTCAGCATGGATACATGGAATACGTTATGAACATTCCCGAGAGAAGGTGGCAGAGCAAGCATGTAGGCTACTGAGTCAACCCGAGTTAAAATCTCAAACGGGCCAATGTATCTCGGGCTCAACTTACCCTTTATGTGGAATCTTTGCAACCCTTTAGTAGAAGAAATCTTGAGAAACACCTTTTCTCCTGCTTGAAACTCAATGTCTTTCCTGCGGTTGTCTGCATAGCTCTTTTGACGTGACTGAGCTGCCTTAATCATTTCTCGAATAACATCGACTTTGTCACAAGTCATCTGTATCATTTCAGGTCCTAACATTCGGTGTTCGCCTACCTCATTCCAATACAGAGGAGTTCTACACTTCCTACCATATAATGCCTCATATGGAGCCATCCCAATCGTAGTTTGGTAACTATTGTTATAGGCAAACTCCATAAGGGGTATATATTCTTCCCAACTACCACACATTTCCATTGCACATGCCCTGAGCATGTCTTCTAATATCTGTATGGTTCGCTACGACTGACCATCAGTCTGTGGGTGGAAAGCAGTACTCAAATTCAATTGTGATCCCAAAGCATGTTGGAAGCTTTTTCAAAATCTGGAAGTGAACCTTGGGTTCCTATCTGACACAATGCTCACTAGCACTCCATGCAAGCGCACTATGTTATCCATATAAAGTTGTGCTAACTTGGCCATAGAGAACTTGGTCTTGATGGGAAGGAAATGAGTAGTCGTAGTAAGCCGATCAACTATCACCCATATCGCATCCATCTCCTTAGGTGTGCATGGTAGTCCGGTGACAAAGTCTATTAAAATCCTATCCCACTTCCAGTTTGGTACTGGGAGTGGCTGAAGAGTACCATAAGGTCGATGCTTCTCAGCTTTTACTTTTTGGCATGCAAGACAAGTCACCACATATAGGGCTATTGTGATTCTCATGCTTGGCCACCAGTAATTTTGTTTAAGGTCTTTATACATCTTTGTACTTCCTGGGTGGAGTGAGTACTCGGAGCTATGTGCTTCTCGCACTATCTTGTCTTGTATCTCCAAATCATCGGGCACACACAACTTACCTCGAAACAATAATGCCCCGTCACTGGCTAAAACAAAATCAGGGTCGTTCATTGTTTGATCTTGAATCTTAACTCTGATCCGTTGCAATTCAGGGTCCAAAGGTTGTTTCATTATCACCTCTTGCCTAATAGACGGATGCACCTGTAGGGCTGCTAGGGATATAGTCAACCATTCAAGGTTTTCTAGTTGATGTTCAAGCTCTAAGGTTGCTCCTTCATATAAGAGGGTTTCATCCATTAGCATCGCCTCTTGTACGAGTGGTGGGCTGACTGCTAAGTATGAGAGTGACACAGTCTGTGCCTTCCGACTCAACGCATCTACCACTACATTAGCCTTGCCAGGATGATACTGAATGTCGTAGTCATAATCCTTCATGAGCTCAAGCTATCTCCTCTGCCTCATATTCAAATCTCTTTGGGCGAAAAAGTACTTAAGGCTCTTGTGACCACTGTATATCTCGCACTTCTCCCCATACAAATAATGTCACCAAATCTTTAGGGCAAAAATGACTACAGCTAGTTCCAAGTCATGAGTGGGGTAGATCTTCTCATATTCCTTTAGTTGTCAGGATGCATACGCTATCACCTTACCGCGTTGCATGAGAACACAACCCAACCCAACCTTAGAAGCGTCAGTGTAAACTGTCATTCCCCCTGTGCCTTCAGGGATGGTCAACATAGGGGCCAACACCAACGTTTTCTTCAATTCCTGAAAACTCTTCTCACATTCCTCTACCCATTCAAATTTCACACCCTTTTTGGTTAACTTAGTCATTGGTGCTGAGATCCGAGCAAAATTCTCAATGAAGCGCCGGTAGTATCCAGCCAAACCAAGAAACTTCTAATTTCAGTAACATTCTTAGGGCTTTCCCACTCTACTACTGCTTTCACCTTATCAGGATCCACCTCGATTCCGGCCTCAGACACTACGTGTCCCAGGAATCCAACTTGCTCAAGCCAAAATTCACATTTACTGTATTTGGCAAACAATTGTTGTTCTCTCTGTAACACCATCCTCAGGTGTTGAGTGTGCTCCTCTTCTGTCTTAGAGTAGATAAAGATGTCATCAATAAAAATAATTACCCATTTATCAAGGACATCATGAAATACTCGATTCATTAAATTCATGAATGTTGCCGGTGCATTGGTTAACCCAAAAGATAACACTAGGAACTCATAGTGACCATACCTAGTCCTGAGCGCTATCTTGGGTATGTTACCTCTCTTTATCTTGAGCTGATAATAGCCTGATCTAAGGTCTATCTTTGAAAATACCTTTGCACCTTGTAGTTGGTCAAACAAATCATCAATGCGTGGCAATGGATACAAGTTCTTAATGGTTAGCTTATTCAATTCCCGGTAATCGATGCACATACGCAAGCTGCCATCCTTCTTCTTAACAAACAATACTGGGGCACCCCAAGGTGAAACACTTGGGCGAATAAACCCCTTCTCTAATAATTCTTGCAACTGCATCTGTAACTCCTTCAATTCGGCTGGTGCCATCCTGTATGGAGCTTTAGACACTGGAGCTGCTCCAGGAATCAAATCTATGGCAAATTCTAACTCTCTATCAGGCAGTAGATGCATCAGATCATCTGGAAAGACGTCGGGAAATTCTTTAACCACCTTTACCTCTTCTAGAGGTGTAACCTTTGCATCAACATCAAGTACTGATGCTAAGTAACCTTGACATCCACTTTCCAACAACTTTACCACTTGAAGAGCGGAGACGAGGACCTTTCTAGCCCGTTTCATTTTATCTGCTTGGTATACCAATTCTTTTCCTTCATCATCTGTCACCCTAATCAATTTTTTGGCACACATCACATTAGCTCGATGGGTTGACAACCAATCCATGCCCAGTATAACGTCAAAATTCTGCATGTTGAATTTAATGAGTTGTGCATCCAATTTCTTCCCACTGATTTCCACTGTGCACGGCCCATACACCTCCTTCAACTGTGTAACTTTGCCGGTAGGCATACTAACAATCATCTCATGATCTAGTGTCCTAGGTGACATACCAAGTTTCTCAACAAATCTCTTAGATATGAATGAGTGTGTAGCTCCTGAATCAAACATGACATAGGCTGGTATACCCAATATAGGTAGAACACCTAGTGCAACAATGCATATAAGTACAACAGGTCATCAACATTTAGCATAAGGAAAATATTAAATTAGAATGTACCTGCTACCACTTCCGTGCTGGCCTCAGCTTCCTCAGCTGATAAGGCATACATTCTTCCTTGCGGTTGATTCTCCCGAGTTAAGGGAGGTCTGTACACAGAGGGCTGACTGGAGGATAAGGCTGGTCTGACCCAACAGTCTTTAGCATAATGCCCATAGGAATGGCAATAAAAGCAACGGATCTATGACGCTGAAACTGGGGCGGGCTGTAATACCCTACTTTTTTAAACCGGGTCTGATTAAGCGGTTGAACCGGTTTAACCATGCAGGAACCGAGCCAGAGGAAATTAGAGCAGGTTCCTTATGGGCTATGATGGCACGGGTGACCTTAAACACCGGCTGGCCCAACAAGTCTGAGCCAGTGCCAGAAGAGACGGGAGTGCCCAAACCGTGTACGTGCACCTACCATAAGGCTATGTACGGATAAAACAGGTATTATATCCGTATTTTAAGGTATATACGTATGCTACATCGTATGCTTGGGGTGGGGTTCGCGCCGAGGTCCGAACCCGATCAAAATCCCAAGTTTTGGCTCTCAGGTGGGTAGGACAGGTGGGTGCACCCACCTGAGTGACCCATCCAAGTGCACTGTTCACTTATTAGGAATTATATATAAAGCTTTATGATTTTCTCTTCTTTCCATTTATTACCCCCGTACGTTGGTGAGAAAAGTAAAGAGGAGAGAGAAAAGAAAGGGAAGAAGAAAGGAAGAGAAGGAAGAGGAAGAAAAGAGAGATTTCAGCGGCGCCGAAGCTCGATCTTCCCATTCCGGTGCCGGGAGAGTGATCTTCAACTCTAGATCTACAGTTGGAGGTAAGAAAAGTTGGGTTTTGTGAACATTCACCATATCCAAGCTTTAAACCCTTGATTCGAGTATGGTTTCTTGAGATCTTGTAAATCCCCTTTGAAATGATGAATCTAAGGTTTAATAGATGATTTATGTGTTGATCTTGAAGGATTTGAAGAGATATTGACAAGGTGGAAGGAACATTGTGGGTTTGAAGTGGTTGGAGGGTTTGAAGTCGTTCTTGAGCAAAGAAGGTAAGATGGTTTTCCCTCACTTGAATCTAACCTAGATCTAGGTTAGAACCATCCTATAGGACCTTGAAGGTGTGAAGAATGGGTGGGGAAAAGCCCCATTTGATTCCCCAAAGAATGGAGAAAATGGGGAAGAAACAGTGTCTTTTCCGCCAAGACCGGTGGGTACAACCGGTGGGCTCCTACCCGCCTGTGGGTACCCACCTGAGAAGGCAGGGGGGCCTTCGGGCCCAACCGGCGGGTACCACCGGCGGGTACAACCGGCGGGCCCCTACCCGCCGGTCCTAGCAAGGGGGTCCCTGGCCCAACCGGCGGGTACCACCAGCGGGTACTACCGGTGGGCCCCTACCCGCCGGTCCCAACCGGTGGGTAAGACCGGTGGGTAGACAGCCCACCTGTCTGACCCACCCGTGTGGCCCCAAAGGTGATCCTTATGTCTGATCGAACCCAAATCGGACGTGTGACCTTCTTTTGACGTTCTAAACACGATTTTGACTTCGGATTTCATTAATTTTGATTCTAAAATGGTGAAGTAATAACCCCGCTCAATTATGTTAGGTTCACCAAATCCTACCCGATTCGCCCCGGATCTCACCTGTACCGAATGGGAATCCTTGTACGCTACAGGTAAGTGGGGAGAGGACGTTTGGCCTTGTTCCAAGGTATTGTTTGGCATTCATTTAAATATTTCTAATCTAGTCATGTCATCATGAATGTGCTATGTAGATTAGTCATTCCTCTCATTGATGTGTATGTATGCTATGTTTACTTTTCAAATGCCAATTGAATGAGATGTTTATATGTTGAATGTGGACATCATGGTGCATAATGCATTGATAGACTAGATGCCGTAGTCGGCTTGGAAACGAATGCATTGGTGGCCCGTGGAATGGGACACGGAGGCACTATGCAGTCGTACTATTGTCATATAGGAGCATTCGGTATTAGGATTCTCACCATCCCGTGCTACGACCCTTCCCAACAGGGGTTAAGGTGTTGGGTTACCATTTGGGGGGAAGCAGGGGTCGCGGTTGTCGGACACTGTGGCGGTTAGGCATTACGCCCGACGAGTCATGTAGGACAGTCGGCAACCCCGGTGGTACATTCAAGAGGGCCAATCGTACTGCTTTTAAATTGCTGGAGTCAGCACCTTTATTTTCAGTCATTTACATTTCTGTTGAGAGCCGGTGGACGGCATTGTCTTTACTTTTCCGAGTACTCACGGTGGGCCTTCTCCGACAGCCCTATGGGCGTATCGCGGGAGGGAGTTCGCGGCTCGTACCCGGAGTATACGCGCACTGTGGTTTTAGTAGCACTAAAACCAAAGACTTAGTAATGTTGCTTAGGTGGATGTGATTTAAAATGTATAGCATGGCATGTAGTGCATATGATGTGTTGTGATGTGTGGACTGTTGTGTGTGGTCCATCTTTCTACTTACTGAGCTAGTGAGCTCATCCCACGTGTACACCCCCTTTTTAGATGATTTTGCAGGTCATACATCTGAGGAGCATGGGGTGGGTCCCACAGTCGAGTATCCTGAAGAGGACTGGTGGACCCCTGAGGAGTTAGGGCACGGCGTAGACTGCTCGTGCGAGAGCTGTGCTGCGGGACAGCAGTTCTGAGGCCGTGCTGAACTCCACTTCTGAGGCCGAGCTGAGCTCTTCTATGTGATGCCGAGCTGGGCACGACCCTTGATGCCGAGCTGAGCTCCAGCCTTGATACCGAGCCGAGCTGTGTACTCTGATGGTTTTGATGAATTCCTGTATATACTTGATATTTGAATTTTATTCTTTTTGTGTATATATCATGCCTTCGGGCCCAAATGTATATAATTATTGTATCATCATTCGGGTATCAAGTATATGGGATTTATTCACAGGTAAAACTTAGTCTTCCGCTGATCTGATGAACTTATGTTAGTGTGCGTATGCTGTGGTGGAATACAGTATCTGATGATCCTGGCAGGTTTGGGTTAACCGGTGTTAACTCGGTCACCGCTCCGGTTCAGTGTGAACGGGGTGTGACAAACGGTGGTATCAGAGCGTGATGCTCTGCTCCACTCACAGCATACCATTAGAATCCCGTAGACTCTATAATAGGAAAATGGGGTTGGGTTAATATAAAAGCTTTAAAGATTAAAAGCCAAAGAAAGAAAGTATAAAAAGGGGTTGCATTATATGTTGCATTCATGGCATGCGTGAGTGTAGATAAAAGGTAATTAGGTTGGTACTATAACCTATAAAGTACTATTTTGACGAAATTTCGGCAGCATAACGGCGTAAAATGGGATTTCCAAAAATTTTACACAAATACCTGATAAACAACAGATAATAAATATAACAAAGAGCACAGATAGCCAAATACATCACCACAAAACCACACAAGTACTCCACATATGAAATCACCACAAAAATCCACTATCCAAAGATATATTATTCCATAATGAATCTAGTTACATCGCAAATACAAGGAAGGAAAATAAATAAATATACAATGTCTACAAAAAAAGAGAAAATGGATAAACAGCTGGGTGGGCGAGCCAAGCCCTCACTGGTCGTCGTCATCGTCGTCGATGATCACCACGTTCGCCGGAGGCCTGGAGTTGACGTCGAGGCAGTGATCGTAATAATCGAACCTCGCGTTCACCAGCCGTACCTCCCTCCGTAGTCGGCCAAAATCTGCTGAGATAGCGTTGGCCGTGGTGTCCAAGTCCTGACCCAGCCTAAGGAAGGAATCCTCCAAGGTGGTCTGCCTCTCCATAAGGCGTTCCTCCCTGGAGACAATCTCGTCCAGCCGCCTCAGTATCTGAACCTGGCCATCCTGCAAGGCCCGCATGGAGGACGTCATGCCCTCAAAGTCGTAGGCACCACTCCCAGGTGGTGGGGCTGTAGCTCTAGAAGAACTAGGACCAGGACCTCTCGACTCCTGAGGCGCCTCCTCAGGGATGCTGCCACCCATCAGATCCTCCTCCTCGTCCTGAGGAACGTAGTCCTCATCCTCCTCACTGGACTCCTCTCCCATGGGGACATCCTCCATAGGGGCAGTCCTCCTAACCCTACCTCTCTGAACTCTTGATCTCGGAGGTGAATCCATGAGGGTCTGGAGACCCATCTTCAGGAGGTTTCTCCGGTCGAACCTATCAGCCGGAGTCTTCCCCTCCTCACCGCTCAGATCCACCCCGAAGAACTCGAAGATCCTAGTGAGGATCCTGCCGTAAGGGAATCCTCCATCCTCTGGGTGGGAAGTATGGTGCTCCATCGTTCTGAGAATAATGTAGGGGAGGCACAAGTGCTCGCCGCCTCCCTCTGCGGCCGTGAAGATGCAGAATGCAATGAAAGCCGCCATGAAACCCACCTGGTTCCGATGACCTCCTCTGGGGAGCAGGTTGAACTGGATCAACCGGGCGAATAGACGAACCTCAGGGTAGAAGGATGTCTCGGACCCCGGGCGACTGCTGCTGCCGCAGATGGTCTCGTAGATGAAGTCCGGTGTCGCCAGGCTCATGAACGGTCCCTGAGGCCTACTCCTGGGGGGACTGTAGTATCGGTGTCCCGCCGCCGATATACCCAAGATACTGGCCAAGGTGCCTACCGTCAGCTGGATGTCCACCCCCTTCACCAAGCTGCTGATGGTGAACTCCCGTACGGATACGACACCTCTAGGTTACAATAGAACCGACGGATGAGCTGCTCGTAGCACGGTCGGTCTACATGAAGTATAGAGTCCCAGCCCAATACTGAGAACCTCTCCTGAAGCCTAGCCTTGTGGAAGTCCTCGACTACCACGGTCTTCTCCATCATCACTGACCCCTTCAGGAAGTTGGGCCAGTTGGCTGCTGCCTCTGCACTAAGAAAGTGCTCCTCATCATAGTCTGAAGGGTCAGACTGGGCAGGTGCGGGTCTCCCCGTGCGAGGAGCTGAAGAGCTGGTCTCCGCACTCTTCCGCTTAGAAGCGGTGGTCTTGCGTCTAACGCCAGAGGAAGATGGTCCCTTGCCGGTGCGAGATGACATCCTGGCAATAAGAAAAGGAAGTAGGGTTAGTAAGTAAAGGAAAATGACAGCAGCATTAAAAAGGGGAAATCCCAAAACCCAATTACTCGAAAAATGGAAATGCCGACAAGCTAGGAATGATAGGGAACCTGTGGACATGATGCACGGTAGTTGACAACGCATAGAAACATGCCAAAACAGTAGGATGACAGCAAAAGCAGAGAGCATAAATAAGATGAGGGAATTCAAGTCCATCGTGCAAATTCGAACATAATGGAGAATAACTTGAAACCCTAGGTCTAGAGCAAAATGCCGTAGTAGCGGGATCATGAAAGTGCAAGAACATACCCAAATAGGCTATGGAATTCCAAGAATGCAAGTATGGGATGAAAAACCAAGGAAACCAATACAAAAAGAGGGATTTTCATGGGAATACATGGGGATTCCAAGCATAATGGATGATTTATGCAATCTAAAGCATATTAAGCATAAAACAAGTGAAATGCATTACAAAGGAACCATCAATTGGAGAAAAAGAGTAAGAATTGAAGAAACCCCCAAATTTGGAAACTAGGGCACGAATTGGGGTTTTCTCCAAATGGAGAGATAAAATTCCTATAAACTACAAATGACCACAGTAGAAGCATCACAATCACATGGAAACACTATTCTATGGTGAAAAATTTGGAAAGACAACCTAAAGTGAAGCCTACACATGCATTTTACCCCAAATGGAAATTCTGGAAAAGAGAAGAAGAAGAAACTTACTTGAAGGAGAACGAGTTGACTCTTCTCTAAAGCGCCGAGTGGATGAGTGGACCCGCGAGTAGAAGCGCCGAGGAGACTTCCAAGATCGCCCAAGGGAGAAAGGAAGAAAGAGAAGGGAGATTGTGAGAGTGACAAGCAGAACAGGGTCTGTAGGGCCCTGTTCGTGTTTTTACACGGACAAGACCGGCGGGTATAACCGGTGGGCCCCTACCCTCCGGTGCCACCCGTCGGTGTGAGGCATTAAGATCGGCGGGTATAACCGGCGGGCCCCTACCCGCCGGTGCCACCCGCCGGTGTGAGGCGTTAAGACCGGCGGGCATAACCGGTGGGCCCCTACCCGCCGGTGCAGCCCACCGGTTGTGACAGTTGGGAAATTTTGAAATTTTTTTTTCCTTCTTTTCTTTTTCCCTTCTCTCCTCCTAGCATGATTACATTGATTGTCACTATGGATATTATTCCTATGATTAATATGCTATGGTCAAGTGGGACCATTAGCATGTCTGTTGGGGACTTTGCCTGTATCTTGGAATTGAGCTGCGATTATTTACAGGCTATCATACACTACAACACCTCATGTAATGGCATATGATTGTGTGCCGAAATCAATTCTATGGTGTTTAACCAATATGGTGTGTGATGTGTTTCAGGTACAGGGATACGATGGTACGTACTAGATCCGGTAGTAATGCCCGAGGTACCTCGCGGGGTCCTCGTCGGGTCGGTCGACCACAAAATCCAAGGAGGTCCCGCTCTGTGGGGCATACCTCACCTCCACTACCTCCAGAGACCCTTGGTTAGGGTGGGGCACATGGGAACCCACCTATGACTGCACTCCCGGACCCTCCACCGGTTATCACACCGGGAGATGTTGCTACTATAATCCAGCAGTCCCAACAAGCTTTCCAGCAACAAATGCTTCAGCAACAGTAAGCATTTATGACTGCCATCCAGCAACAGTTGGACTTTTCTCAACCGGGTCAACCGCCCCGGGTACTCACTCCGTAGGACCCACCTGTAGGGTCGGGAACGGGACCACAAGTGGTGGGTACACCTCCAATCCCACCATTCGGTGTTCCTCAGCATGGGATGCCTCCTCCATACTCCTACTATCCTGTCTATGCTCCTAACTTCCCGGCGACGAGTAATACGTCAAGGGTAGTGGAGTCATTCAAGAGGAACTTACCACCGGTATTCTCTAAGGTGGGGAGTGATCCTCTGGAACCGGATCAATGGATCCAAGAATTAGAGAAGATATTTGAGGTGCTTGAGTGCACGGATGCCCAGAAACTTATTTGTGCTGGGTTGCAACTCAAGAAAGAGGCAAATTCTTGGTGGCAAGCCTCCAAACCTATATTGATGGCTGCTCATCCAGAACCTACTTGGGAGCAGTTCAAGGAGTTGTTCTTGGATAACCATTATCCACGCAGTTTCAGAGACCGAAAGGAGACTGAGTTCATGGCCTTAACTCAAGGAGGTAAGACTGTCTTTGAGTACCAACAACAATTCGAGAGTTTGTTCCATTTTTCCCCAAGGCATATGCGAACAGCTGAAGAGAAGGCAACAAGGTTCCTAAAAGGCCTAAAAGCATCTATTGGGTTGTGCTTGAAGTCTTGGATTTGACCGAATATGGCCAGATTGTACAGAAGGCCAAGACCATGGAAGATCAGCAAAAGGGTGAACAGTCCCTCACTCCTGGACTGTGGAAGAGAACAAATCCATTCCCAGATGTAGGAAATTCCTCCAAAGCATACCGCGGATCATACAGTTCTGGGCCTATGTATAGGCAGCCCTATAGGCCATCTGGCTACCCTCCTAGGCCAGTTGGTGGTTCGGGTTCTACCTCTTTTCTCCCGAACACTAGTGTGGCACCTACAGCTCCAAGGCCACCTCGACCTCCATCTGCAGCGGGTCAAGTGCAGAGGGGCCCCGCTCCAGTTCCGACGTCTCAGATTCGTTGCTTCAACTGCCATTCCTATGGGCATTATGCGAAAGACTGTCGGGCCCGACCAGCCTTGCCCTCCAGTCAGCCCTCTGCGTACCGACCTCCCTTACCTCGAGGGAATCAACCGCAGGGAAGGATGTATGCTCTATCGGCCGAGGAAGCTGAGGCTAGTACAGAAGTAGTAGCAGGTACATTTTAAATTAAGAAATTCATTATGATTCATATTGATGACCTGCTGAAATTATATGCATTGTTATACTAGGTATCCTACCCATATCAGGCATACCAGCCTATGTTTTATTCGATTCAGGAGCTACTCATTCGTTCGCATCTAAGAGATTTGTGGAGAAACTTGGGATGTCACCCAGGATTTTAGACCATGGAATGATTGTTAGTATGCCTACTGGTAAAAGTGCACAGTTGAAGGAAGTGTATGGGCCGTGCCCAGTGGAGATTAGTGGGAAGAACTTTGATGCACAACTCATTAAGTTCAATATGCAGAATTTTGATGTTATATTGGGTATGGATTGGTTGTCGGCTCATCGAGCTAATATGATCTGTGCGGAAAGGCTGATTAAGGTGACAGATGACGAAGGGAAAGAGTGGGTATACCGAGCAGATACAATGAAAAGGGTGAGGAAGGTCCTTGTCTCCGCTCTTCAAGCGGTAAAGTTGCTAGAAAGTGGATGTCAGGGTTTCATAGCCTCGGTACTCGATGTTGATGCAAGAGTTACACCTCTAGAAGAAGTAAAGGTGGTCAAAGAGTTTCCCGATGTTTTCCCAGATGATCTGATGCATTTACCACCCGATAGAGAGTTGGAGTTTGCCATAGACTTGACCCCTGGGGCAGCTCCAGTATCTAAGGCTCCATATAGGATGGCACCAGCTGAATTGAAGGAGTTGCAGATGCAGTTGCAGGAATTATTAGAAAAGGGGTTTATTCGCCCGAGTGTTTCACCTTGGGGTGCCCCGGTGTTGTTTGTCAAGAAAAAGGATGGTAGTTTGCGTATGTGCATAGATTACCGGGAGTTGAATAAGCTAACCATTAAGAACCGGTATCCATTGCCACACATTGATGATTTATTTGATCAGTTGCAAGGAGCCAGGGTATTTTCGAAGATAGACCTTCGGTCCGGCTATTATCAGCTCAAGATAAAGAGTAGTGATATACCCAAAACAGCATTTAGGACTCAATACGGTCATTATGAGTTCCTAGTGTTGTCCTTCGGGTTAACCAATGCACCGGCAGCATTCATGGATCTAATGAATCGAGTATTTCAGGATGTGCTCGACAAATGGGTAATTGTTTTTATTGACGATATCTTGATCTACTTCAAGACCGAGGAGGAGCACACTCAACACTTGAGAATGGTGTTACAGAGGTTGAGAGATCAACAGTTGTTTGCCAAGTACAGCAAGTGTGAATTCTGGCTTAAACAAGTTGGATTCCTGGGGCACGTAGTGTCTAAAGCCGGAATCGAAGTAGATCCTGCTAAGGTGAAAGCAGTAGTGGAATGGGAAAGCCCCAAGAATGTTACTGAAATTAGAAGCTTCTTGGGTTTGGCTGGATACTACCGGCGTTTCATCGAGAATTTTGCTCGGATCTCAGCACCAATGACCAAGTTGACTAAAAAGGGTGTGAAATTCGACTGGGCAGAGGAATGTGAGAAGAGCTTCCAGGAATTGAAAGAAAGGTTGGTGACTGCCCCTGTGCTGACTATTCCTGAGGGCACAGGTGGAATGACAGTCTATACCGATGCTTCCAAAGTTGGTTTGGGTTGTGTTCTCATGCAACGCGGGAAGGTAATAGCGTATGCATCCCGACAACTCAAGGAATATGAGAAGAATTACCCCACTCATGACTTGGAACTAGCCGCAGTCATTTTTGCCCTTAAGATCTGGCGACATTATTTGTATGGGGAGAAGTGTGAGATATACAGTGACCACAAAAGCCTGAAATACTTCTTCACCCAGAAGGATCTGAACATGAGACAGAGAAGATGGCTTGAACTCATGAAGGATTATGACTGCGATATTCAGTATCATCCCGGCAAGGCTAATGTAGTGGCAGATGCATTGAGTCGGAAGACACAGACTGTGTCGCTCTCATACTTAGCAGTCAGCTCACCACTTGTGCAAGAGGCGATGCTAATGGATGAAACCCTCTTGTATGAAGGGGCAACCTTAGAGCTTGAACCTCAACTAGAAAACCTTAAATGGTTGACGGTATCCTTGTCGGCTCTACAGGTGCATCCGGCAATTAGGCAAGAGGTGATAATGAAGCAACCTTTGGATCCTGAATTGCAGCAGATTAGAGTTAAGGTTCAAGACCAAACAATGAACGACCCAGATTTTACTTTAGCCAGTGATGGGGCATTGATGTTTCGAGACAGATTGTGTGTACCCGATGATTTGGATATACAAGATAAGATAGTGAGAGAAGCACATAGCTCCGAGTACTCACTCCACCCAGGAAGTACCAAAATGTACAAAGACCTCAAACAAAGTTACTGGTGGCCAAACATGAAAGTCACCATAGCTTTGTATGTCTGCGACTTGTCTTACCTGCCAGAAAGTGAAAGCTGAGAGGCATCGACCTTATGGTACCCTTCAGCCACTCCCAGTACCAGAATGGAAGTGGGAAAGGGTTACAATGGACTTCGTCACCGGACTACCAAGTACACCTAAGGGAATGGATGCGATATGGGTGATTGTGGATCGGCTTACCAAGACTGCTCATTTCATTCCTATCAAGACCAAGTTCTCCATGACTAAACTAGCACAACTTTACATGGACAACATAGTGCGCTTACATGGAGTGCCAGTGAGCATTGTTTCAGATAGGGACCCAAGGTTCACTTCCAGATTTTAGAAAAGCTTACAGCGTGCCTTGGGATTGCAACTGAATTTGAGTACAGCTTTTCACCCACAGACGGAGGGTCAGTCGGAGCAAACCGTATCAGATATTAGAAGACATGCTCAGGGCATGTGCAATGGAGATGAGTGGCAGTTGGGAAGAATATATACCTCTTATGGAGTTTGCATATAATAACAGTTACCAAGCTACAATTGGAATGGCTCCGTATGAGGCATTATATGGCAGGAAGTGCAGAACTCCTTTGTATTGGGATGAGGTAGGTGAACGTCGAATGTTAGGACCTGAGATGATACAGATGACTTATGACAAAGTCGACGTTATTAGAGAACGGATTAAAGCAGCTCAGTCCCGTCAAAAGAGCTATGCGGACACCCGCAGGAAGGAGATTGAATTTCAGCCAGGAGAAAAGGTATTTCTCAAGATCTCTCCTACTAAAGGTTTGCAAAGGTTCCACAAAAAAGGAAAGTTGAGCCCAAGATACATGGGACCATTTGAGATCTTATCCCGGGTTGGCTCAGTAGCCTACATGCTTGCTCTGCCACCTTCGCTTGGGGATGTTCACAATGTATTCCATGTATCCATGCTGAAGAAGTACGTGCATGATCCATCTCATGTACTACCCGTGGAACCAGAGTACCTAGAAGCTGATATGACCTACACAGAACAGCCAGCTGAAATTTTGGACCGGAAGGTGAAAACCCTTCGCAACCGCTCCATTTCCTATGTAAAGGTGCGATGGGCTGATCATTCACTGGAAGAAGCATCTTGGGAGGTAGAAGAAGAAATGCGAGCCAAGTACCCTCATCTTTTTGATCAAACAGGTACGCAATTTCGAGGACGAAATTTTTCAGAAGGGGGGGGTAATGTAATACCCCGCTTCTTAAACCCGGTTTGATTTCGTGATTGAACCGGTTTAACCATGCAGGAACCGAGCCAGAGGAAATTAGAGCGGGTTCCTTATGGGCTATGATGTCACGGGTGACCTTAAACACCGGCTGGCCCGACAAGTCCGAGCCAGTGCCAGAAGAGACGGGAGTGCCCAAACCGTGTATGTGCAGCTACCATAAGGCTATGTACGGATAAAACAGGTATTATATCCGTATTTTAAGGTATATAAGTATGCTACATCGTATGCCTGGGGTGGGGTTCGCGCCGAGGTCCGAACCCGGTCAAAATCCCAAGTCTTGGCTCTCAGGTGGGTAGGACAGGTGGGTGCACCCACCTGAGTGACCCATCCAAGTGCACTGTTCACTTAATTAGGAATTGTATATAAAGCTTTATGATTTTCTCTTCTTTCCATTTATTACCCCCGTACGTTGGTGAGAAAAGTAAAGAGGAGAGAGAAAAGAAAGGGAAGAAGAAAGGAAGAGAAGGAAGAGGAAGAAAAGAGGGATTTCAGCGGCGCCGAAGCTCGATCTTCCCATTCCGGTGCCGGGAGAGTGATCTTCAACTCTAGATCTACAGTTGGAGGTAAGAAAAGTTGGGTTTTGTGAACATTCACTATATCCAAGCTTTAAACCTTTGATTCGAGTATGGTTTCTTGAGATCTTGTAAATCCCCTTTGAAATGATGAATCTAAGGTTTAATAGATGATTTATGTGTTGATCTTGAAGGATTTGAAGAGATATTGACAAGATGGAAGGAACATTGTGGGTTTGAAGTGATTTGGAGGGTTGAAGTCGTTCTTGAGCAAAGAAGGTAAGATGGTTTTCCCTCACTTGAATCTAACCTAGATCTAGGTTAGAACCATCCTATAGGACCTTGAAGGTGTGAAGAATGGGTGGGGAAAAGCCCCATTTGATTCCCCAAAGAATGGAGAAAATGGGGAAGAAATAGTATCTTTTCTGCCAAGACCGGTGGGTACAACCGGTGGGCCCCTACCCGCCTGTGGGTACCCACCTGAGAAGGTAGGGGGGCCTTCGGACCCAACCAGCGGGTACCACCGGCGGGTACAACCGGAGGGCCCCTACCCGTCAGTCCTAGCAAGGGGGTCCCTGGCCCAACCGGCGGGTACCACCGGCGGGTACTACCGGCGGGCCCCTACCCGCTGGTCCCAACCGGTGGGTAAGACCGGTGGGTAGACAGCCCACCTGTCTGACCCACCCGTGTGGCCCCGAAGGTGATCCTTATGTCCGATCGAACCCAAATCGGACGTGTGACCTTCTTTTGACGTTCTAAACACGATTTTGACATCGGATTTCATTAATTTTGATTCTAAAATGGTGAAGTACTAACCCCGCTCAATTATGTTAGGTTCACCAAATCCTACCCGATTCGCCCCGGATCTCACCCGTACCGAACGGGAATCCTTGTACGCTACAGGTAAGTGGGGAGAGGACGTTTGGCCTTGTTTCAAGGCATTTGTTTGGCATTCATTTAATTATATCTAATCTAGTCATGTCATCATGAATATGCTATATAGATTAGTCATTCCACACATTGATGTGCATATATGCTATGTTTACTTTTCAAATGACAATTGAATGAGATGTTTATATGTTGATTGTGGGCATCATGGTGTATAATGCATTGATAGACTAGATGCCATAGTCGGCTTGGAAACGAATGCATTGGTGGCCTGTGGAATGGGACACGGAGGCACTATGCAGTCGTACTAATGTCATATAGGAGCATGCGGTATTTAGGATTTTCACCATTCCGTGCTACGACCCTTCCCAACAGGGGTTAAGGTGTTGGGTTATCATTTGGGGGGAAGCAGTGGTCGTGGGTGTAGGGTCACTGTGGCGGTTAGACATAATGCCTGACGGGTCATGTAGGACAGTCGGCAACCCCGATGGTACATTCAAGAGGGCCAATCGTACTGCTTTTAAATTGCTGAGTCAGCACCTTTATTTTCAGTCATTTACATTTCTGCTGAGAGCTGGTGGACGACATTGTCTTTACTTTTTTGAGTACTCACGGTGGGCCTTCTCCGACAGCCCTATGGGCGTATCGCGGGAGGGAGTTTGCGGCTCATACCCGGAGTATACGCGCACTGTGGTTGTAGTAGCACTAAAACCAAAGACTTAGTAATGTTGCTTAGGTGGATGTGATTTAAAATGTATAGCATGGCATGTAGTGCATATGATGTGTTGTGATGTGTGGACTGCTGTGTGGTCCATCTTTCTACTTACTGAGCTAGTGAGCTCATCCCACGTGTACACCCCTTTTTAGATGATTTTGCAGGTCATACATCTGAGGAGCATGGGGTGGGTCCCACAGTCGAGTTTCCTGAAGAGGACTGGTGGACCCCTGAGGAGTTAGAGCACGGCGCTGACTGCTTGTGCGAGAGCTGTGCTGCGGGACAGTAGTTCTGAGGCCGAGCTGAGCTCCACCTTGGAGGCCGTGCTGAGCTCAACTTCTGAGGCCGAGCTAAGCTCTTCTATGTGATGCCGAGCTGGGCACAACCCTGATGCCGAGCTGAGCTCCAGCCTTGAAACCGAGCCGAGCTGTGTACTCTGATGGTTTTTGATGTTTTCCTGTATATACTTGGTATTTGAATCATATTCTTTTTGTGTATATATCATGCCTTCGGGCCCAAATGTATATAATTATTGTATCACAATTCGGGTATCAAGTATATGGGATTTATTCACAGGTAAAACTTAGTCTTCCGCTGATCTGATGAACTTATGTTAGTGTGTGTATGCTGTGGTGGAATACAGTATCTGATGATCCTGGCAGGTTTGGGTTAACCGGTGTTAACTCGGTCACCGCTCCGGTTCAGTGTGAACGGGGTGTGACAAACGGTGGTATCAGAGCGTGATGCTCTGCTCCACTCACAGCATACCATTAGAATCCCGTAGACTCTATAATAGGAAAATGGGGTTGGGCTAATATAAAAGTTTTAAAGATTTAAAAGTCAAAGAAAGAAAGTATAAAAATGGGGTTATGTTATAAGTTGCATTCATGGCATGCGTGAGTATAGATAAAAAGGGGATTAGGTTAGTGATGTAACCTATAAGGTACTATTTCGACGAAATTTCGGCAGCATAACGGCGTAGAATGGGATTTCCAAAAATTTTACACAAATACCTGATAAACAACAGATAATAAATATAACAAAGATCACAGATGGCACAATACATCACAACAAAATCACACAAGCACTCCACATATGAAATCACCACAAAAAAAATCCACTATCCAAAGATATATTATTCCATAAATGAAACCAGTTACAATACATATACAAGGAATGAGAATAAATAAATATACAATGTCTACAAAAAAGGTGAAAACGGGTAAACAGCTAGTGTGGGCGAGCCAAGCCCTCACTGGTCGTTGTCATCGTCGTCGATGATCACCACGTTCGCTGGAGGTCTGGAGTTGACGTCGAGGCGGTGATCGTAATAATCGAACCTCGCGTTCACCAGCCGTACCTCCCTCCGCAGCCAACCAAAATCTGCTGAGATAGCGTTGGCCGTGGTGTCCAAGTCCTGACCCAGCCTAAGGAAGGAATCCTCCAAGGTGGTCTGCCTCTCCATAAGGCGTTCCTCCCTGGAGATAATCTCGTCCAGCCACCTCAGTATCTGAACCTGGCCATCCTGCAAGGCCCGCATGGAGGACGTCATGCCCTCAAAGTTGTAGGCACCACTCCCAGGTGGTGGGGCTGTAACTCTAGAAGAACTAGGACCAGGACCTCTCGACTCCTGAGGCGCCTCCTCAGGGATGCTGCCACCCATCAGATCCTTCTCCTCGTCCTGAGGAACGTAGTCCTCATCCTCCTCACTGGACTCCTCCTCCATAAGGACATCCTCCATAGGGGCAGCCCTCCTACCCCTACCTCTCTGAACTCCTGATCTCGGAGGTGAATCCATGAGGGTCTGGAGACCCATCTTCAGGAGGTTTCTCCGGTCGAACCTATCAACCGGAGTCTTCCCCTCCTCACCGCTCAGATCCACCCCGAAGAACTCGAAGATCCTAGTGAGGATCTTGCCGTAAGGGAATCCTCCATCCTCTAGGTGGGAAGTATGGTGCTCCATCGTTTTGAGAATAATGTAGGGGAGGCACAAGTGCTCGCCGCCTCCCTCTGCGGCCGTGAAGATGCAGAATGCGATGAAAGCCGCCACGAAACCCACCTGGTTCCGATGACCTCCTCTGGGGAGCAGGTTGAACTGGATCAACCGGGCGAATAGACGAACCTCAGGGTAGAAGGATGTCTCGGACTCCGGGCGACTGCTGCTGCCGCAGATGGTCTCGTAGATGAAGTCCGGTGTCGCCAGGCTCATGAACGGTCCCTGAGGCCTACCCCTGGGGGGACTGTAGTATCGGTGTCCCGCCGCCGATATACCCAAGATACTGGCCAAGGTGCCTACCGTCAGCTGGATGTCCACTCCCTTCACCAAGCTGCTGATGGTGAACTCCCCGTACGGATACGACACCTCTAGGTTACAATAGAACCGACGGACGAGCTGCTCGTAGCATGGTCGGTCCACATGAAGAATAGAGTCCCAGCCCAATGCTGAGAACATCTCCTGAAGCCTAGCCTTGTGGAAGTCCTCGACTACCACGGTCTTCTCCATCATCACTGACCCCTTCAGGAAGTTGGGCCAGTTGGCTGCTGCCTCTGCACTGAGGAAGTGCTCCTCATCATAGTCTGAAGGGTCAGACTGGGCAGGTGCGGGTCTCCCTGTGCGAGGAGCTGAAGAGCTGGTCTCCGCACTCTTCCGCTTAGAAGCGGTGGTCTTGCGTCTAACGCCAGAGGAAGATGGTCCTTTGTCGGTGCGTGACGACATCCTGGCAATAAGAAAAGAAAGTAGGGATTAGTACAGGAAGGAAAATGACAGCAGCATTAAAAAGGGGAAATCCAAAACCTAATTCATGCAAAACGGGAACGACAACAATCTAAGAACGATAGGAAACCTATGACATGATGCACGGTAGTTGACAACGCATAGAAACATGCCAAAACAGTAGGATGACAGCAAAAGCAACGAGCATAAATAAGATGAGGGAATTCAAGTGCATTGTGCAAATTCGAACATAGTGGAGAATAGCTTGAAACCCTAGGTCTAGAGCAAAATGCCGTAGTAACGGGATCATGAAAGTGCAAGAACGTACCCAAATAGGCTATGGAATTCCAAGAATGCAAGTATGGGATGAAGAACCAAGGAAACCAATACAAAAGAGGGGTTTTCATAGAATTACATGGGGATTCCAAGCATAATGGAGGATTCATGAAATCTAAAGTATATCTAGTGTAAATCAAATGGAATGCATCACAAAGGAGGCATCAATTGGAGAAAAAGAGTGAGGATTGAAGAAATCCCCAAATTTGGAAACCTAGGGCACAAATTGGGGTTTTCTCCAAATGAAGAGATAAAATTCCTATAAACTACAAATGACCACAGTAGAAGCATCACAAACACATGGTAATACTATTTTATGGTGAAAAATATGGAAAGGAAGCCTAGAAAGTAAACCTTATTCATGCATTCTATACAAATGGAAATTTTGAAAAAGGAAGAAGGAGGAACTTACTTGAATGAGGGTGAGTTGATTCTTCTCTAAAGTGCCGAGTGGGTGAGTAGACTCGCGAGTAGAAGCGCCGAGGAGACCTCCAAGATCGCCCAAGGAAGAAAGGAAGAAAGAGAAAGGAGATGGGGAAAGAGACAAGACAGAACAGGGTCTGTAGGGCCCTGTTCATGTTTTAACACGGGCAAGACCGGCGGGTATAACCGGCGGGCTCCTACCCGCCGGTGCCACCCGCCGGTGTAAGGCAGTAAGACCGGTGGGTATAACTGGTGGGCTCCTACCCGCCGGTGCAGCCCACCGGTTATGACAGTTGGGAAATTTTAAAAAATTTTCTTCTTTTCTTTTTCCCTTCTCTCCTCCTAGCATGATTACATTGATGGTCACTATGGATATTATTCCTATGATTAATATGCTATGGTCAAGTGGGACCATTAGCATGTCTGTTATGGACTTTGCCTGTACCTTGGAATTGAGCTGCGATTATTTACAGGCTATCATACACTACAACACCTCATGTAATGGCATATGATTGTGTGCCGAAATCAATTCTATGGTGTTTAACCAATATGGTGTGTGATGTGTTCCAGGTACAGGGATACGATGGTACGTACTAGATCCGGTAGTAATGCCCGAGGTACCTCGCGGGGTCCTCGTCGGGTCGGTCGACCACAAAATCCCAGAGGATCCCGTTCTGTGGGGCATACCTCACCTCCACTACCTCCAGAGACCCTTGGTCAGGGTGGGGCACATGGGGACCCACCTATGACTGCACTCCCGGACCCTCCACCGGTCATTACACCGGGAGATGTTGCTACTATAATCCAGCAGTCCCAACAAGCTTTCCAGCAACAAATGCTTCAGCAACAGCAAGCATTTATGACTGCCATCCAGCAACAGTTGGATTTTTCTCAACCGGGTCAACCGCCCCGGGTACTCACTCCGCAGGACCCACCTGTAGGGTCGGGAACGGGACCACAAGTGATGGGTACACCTCCAATCCCACCATTCGGTATTCCTCAGCATGGGATGCCTCCTCCATACCCCTACTATCCTGTTTATGCTCCTAACTTCCCGGTGACGAGTAATACGTCAAGGGTAGTGGAGTCATTCAAGAGGAACTTACCACCGGTATTCTCTAAAGTGGGGAGTGATCCTCTGGAACCGGATCAATGGATCCAAGAATTAGAGAAGATATTTGAGGTGCTTGAGTGCACGGATGCCCAGAAACTTATTTGTGCTGGGTTGCAACTCAAGAAAGAGGCAAATTCTTGGTGGCAAGCCTCCAAACCTATATTGATGGCTGCTCATCCAGAACCTACTTGGGAGCAGTTCAAGGAGTTGTTCTTGGATAACCATTATCCGTGCAGTTTCAGAGACCGAAAGGAGACTGAGTTCATGGCCTTAACTCAAGGAGGTAAGACTGTCCTTGAGTACCAACAACAATTCGAGAGTTTGTTCCATTTTGCCCCAAGGCATATGCGAACAGCTGAAGAGAAGGCAGCAAGGTTCCTAAAAGGCCTAAAAGCATCTATTGGGTCTGTGCTTGAAGTCTTGGATTTGACCGAATATGGCCAGATTGTACAGAAGGCCAAGACCATGGAAGATAAGCAAAAGGGTGAACAGTCCCTCACTCCTGGACTGTGGAAGAGAACAAATCCATTCCCAGATGTGGGAAATTCCTCTAAGGCATACCGCGGATCATACAGTTCTGGGCCTATGTATAGGCAGCCCTATAGGCCATCTGGCTACCCTCCTAGGCCAGTTGGTGGTTCGGGTTCTACCTCTTTTCGCCCGAACACTAGTGTGGCACCTACAGCTCCAAGGCCACCTCGACCTCCATCTGCAGCGGGTCAAGTGCAGAGGGGCCCCGCTCCAGTTCCGACGTCTCAGATTCGTTGCTTCAACTGCCATTCCTATGGGCATTATGCGAAAGACTGTCGGGCCCGACCAGCCTTGCCCTCCAGTCAGCCCTCTGCGTTTCGACCTCCCTTACCTCGAGGGAATCAACCGCAGGGAAGGATGTATGCTCTATCGGCCGAGGAAGCTGAGGCTAGTACAGAAGTAGTAGCAGGTACGTTTTAAATTAAGAAGTTCATTATGATTAATATTGATGACCTGCTGAAATTATATGCATTGTTATACTAGGTATCCTACCCATATCGGGCATACCAGCCTATGTTTTATTTGATTCAGGAGCTACTCATTCATTCGCATCTAAGAGATTTGTAGGGAAACTTGGGATGTCACCCAGGATCCTAGACCATGGAATGATTGTTAGTATGCCTACTGGTAAAATTGCACAGTTAAAGGAAGTGTATGGGCCATGCCCAGTGGAGATTAGTGGGAAGAACTTTGATGCACAACTCATTAAATTCAATATGCAGAATTTTGATGTTATATTGGGCATGGATTGGTTGTCGGCTCATGGAGCTAATGTGATCTGTGCGGAAAGGCTGATTAAGGTAACAGATGACGAAGGGAAAGAGTGGGTATACCGAGCAGATACCATGAAAAGGGTGAGGAAGGTCCTTGTCTCCGCTCTCCAAGCGGTAAAGTTGCTAGAAAGTGGATGTCAGGGTTTCATAGCCTCGGTACTCGATGTTGATGCAAGAGTTACACCTCTAAAAGAAGTAAGGTGGTTAAAGAGTTTCCCGATGTTTTCCCAGATGATCTGATGCATTTACCACCTGATAGAGAGTTGGAGTTTGCCATAGACTTGACTCCTGGAGCAGCTCCAGTATCTAAGGCTCCATATAGGATGGCACCAGCTGAATTGAAGGAGTTGCAGATGCAGTTGCAGGAATTATTAGAAAAAGGGTTTATTCGCCCAAGTGTTTCACCTTGGGGTGCCCCGGTGTTGTTTGTCAAGAAGAAGGATGGTAGTTTGCGTATGTGCATAGATTACCGGGAGTTGAATAAGCTAACCATTAAGAACCGGTATCCATTGCCACGCATTGACGATTTATTTGATCAGTTGCAGGGAGCCAGGGTATTTTCGAAGATAGACCTTCGGTCCGGCTATTATCAGCTCAAGATAAAGAGCAGTGATATACCCAAAACAGCATTTAGGACTCGATACGGCCATTATGAGTTCCTAGTGTTGTCCTTCGGGTTAACCAATGCGCCGGCAGCATTCATGGATCTAATGAATCGAGTATTTCAGGATGTGCTCGACAAATGGGTAATTGTTTTTATTGACGATATCTTGATCTACTCCAAGACCGAAGAGGAGCACACTCAACACTTGAGGATGGTGTTACAGAGGTTGAGAGATCAACAGTTGTATGCCAAGTACAGCAAGTGTGAATTCTGGCTTGAACAAGTTGGATTCCTGGGGCACGTAGTGTCTAAAGCCGGGATCGAAGTAGATCCTGCTAAGGTAAAAGCAGTAGTGGAATGGGAAAGCCCCAAGAATGTTACTGAAATTAGAAGCTTCTTGGGTTTGGCTGGATACTACCGGCGTTTCATCGAGAATTTTGCTCGGATCTCAGCACCAATGACCAAGTTGACTAAAAAGGGTGTGAAATTCGACTGGGCAGAGGAATGTGAGAAGAGCTTCCAGGAATTAAAAGAAAAGTTGGTGACTGCCCCTGTGCTGACTATTCCTGAAGGCACAGGCGGAATGACAGTTTATACCGATGCTTCCAAAGTTGGTTTGGGTTGTGTTCTCATGCAACACGGGAAGGTAATAGCGTATGCATCCCGACAACTAAAGGAATATAAGAAGAATTACCCCACTCATGACTTGGAACTAGCCGCAGTCATTTTTACCCTTAAGATCTGGCGACATTATTTGTATGGGGAGAAGTGTGAGATATACAGTGACCACAAAAGCCTGAAATACTTCTTCACCCAGAAGGATCTGAACATGAGACAGAGAAGATGGCTTGACCTCATGAAGGATTATGACTGCGATATCCAGTATCATCCCGGCAAGGCTAATGTAGTGGCAGATGCATTGAGTCGGAAGACACAGACTGTGTCGCTCTCATACTTAGCAGTCAGTTCACCACTTGTGCAAGAGGCGATGCCAATGGATGAAACCCTCTTGTATGAAGGGGCAACCTTAGAGCTTGAACCTCAACCAGAAAACCTTAAATGGTTGACGGTATCCTTGTCGGCTCTACAGGTGCATCCGGCAATTAGGCAAGAGGTGATAATGAAGCAACCTTTGGATCCTGAATTGCAGCGGATTAGAGTTAAGGTTCAAGACCAAACAATGAACGACCCAGATTTTACTTTAGCCAGTGATGGGGCATTGATGTTTCGAGACAGATTGTGTGTACCCGATGATTTGGATATACAAGATAAGATAGTGAGAGAAGCACATAGCTCCGAGTACTCACTCCACCCAGGAAGTACCAAAATGTACAAAGACCTCAAACAAAGTTACTGGTGACCAAACATGAAAGTCACCATAGCTTTATATGTGGTGACTTGTCTTACCTGCCAGAAAGTAAAAGCTGAAAGGCATCGACCTTATGGTACCCTTCAGCCACTCCCAGTACCAGAATGGAAGTGGGAAAGGATTACAATGGACTTCGTCACCAGACTACCAAGTACACCTAAGGGAATGGATGCGATATGGGTGATTGTGGATCGGCTTACCAAGACTGCTCATTTCATTCCTATCAAGACCAAGTTCTCCATGACCAAACTAGCACAACTTTACATGGACAACATAGTGCGCTTACATGGAGTGCCAGTGAGCATTGTTTCAGATAGGGACCCAAGGTTCACTTCCAGATTTTGGAAAAGCTTACAGCGTGCCTTGGGATCGCAACTGAATTTGAGTACAGCTTTTCACCCACAGACGGATGGTCAGTCAGAGTGAACCATACAGATATTAGAAGACATGCTCAGGGCATGTGCAATGGAGATGAGTGGCAGTTGGGAAGAATATATACCTCTTATGGAGTTTGCATATAACAACAGTTACCAAGCCACAATTGGGATGGCTCCATATGAGGCGTTATGTGGCAGAAAGTGCAGAACTCCTTTGTATTGGGATGAGGTTGGTGAACGTCGAATGTTAGGACCTGAGATGATACAGATGACTTGTGACAAAGTCGACGTTATTAGAGAACGGATTAAAGCAGCCCAGTCCCGTCAAAAGAGCTATGCGGACACCCGCAGGAAGGAGATTGAATTTCAGCCAGGAGAAAATGTATTTTTCAAGATCTCTCCTACTAAAGGTTTGCAAAGGTTTCACAGAAAGGGGAAGTTGAGCCCAAGATACATGGGACCATTTGAGATCTTATCCCGGGTTGGCTCAGTAGCCTACATGCTTGCCCTGCCACCTTCGCTTGGGGATGTTCACAATGTATTCCATGTATCCATGCTGAAGAAGTATGTGCATGATCCATCTCATGTACTACCCGTGGAACCAGAGTACCTAGAAGCGGATATGACCTACACAGAACAGCCAGCTGAAATTTTGGACCGGAAGGTGAAAACCCTTCGCAACCGCTCCATTTCCTATGTAAAGGTGCGATGGGCTGATCATTCACTTGAAGAAGCATCTTGGGAGGTAGAAGAAGAAATGCGAGCCAAGTACCCTCATCTTTTTGATCAACCAGGTACGCAATTTCGAGGACGAAATTTTTCAGAAGGGGGGGTAATGTAATATCCTGCTTCTTAAACCCGGTCTGATTTCGCGGTTGAACCGGTTTAACCATGCAGGAACCGAGCCAGAGGAAATTAGAGCAGGTTCCTTATGGGCTATGATGGCACGGGTGACCTTAAACACCGGCTGGCCCGACAAGTCCGAGCCAGTGCCAGAAGAGACGGGAGTGCCCAAACCGTGTACGTGCACCTACCATAAGGCTATGTACGGATAAAACAGGTATTATATCCGTATTTTAAGGTATATACGTATGCTACATCGTATGCCTGGGGTGGGGTTCGCGCCGAGGTCTGAACCCGGTTAAAATCCCAAGTTTTGGCTCTCAGGTGGGTAGGACAGGTGGGTGCACCCACCTGAGTGACCCATCCAAGAGCACTATTCACTTAATTAGGAATAGTATATAAGGCTTTATGATTTCTTTTCTTTCCATTTATTACCCTCGTACGTTGGTGAGAAAAGTAAAGAGGAGAGAGAAAAGAAAGGGAAGAAGAAAGGAAGAGAAGGAAGAGGAAGAAAGGAAGGATTTCAGTGGCGCCGAAGCTTAATCTTCTCATTCCGGTGCCGGGAGAGTGATCTTCAACTCTAGATCTACAGTTAGAGGTAAGCAAAGTTGGGTTTTGTGAACATTCACCATACCCAAGCTTTAAACCCTTGATTCGAGTATGGTTTCTTGAGATCTTGTAAATACCCTTTGAAATGATGAATCTAAGGTTTAATAGATGATTTATGTGTTGATCTTGAAGGATTTGAAGAGATATTGACAAGGTAGAAGAAGCATTGTGAGTTTGAAGTGATTTGAAGGGTTTGAGGTCATTCTTAAGCAAAGAAGGTAAGATGGTTTCCCTCACTTGAATCTAACCTAGATCTAGGTTAGAACCATCCTATAGGACCTCGAAGGTGTGAAGAATGGGTGGGGGAAAGCCCCATTTGATTCCCCAAAGGATGGAGAAAATGGGAAAGAGACAGTGTCATTTCCGCCAAGACCGGTGGGTACAACCGGCGGGTACCTACCCGCCTGTGGGTACCCACCTGAAAAGGCAGGGGGCCTTCAGGCCCAACCGGCGGGTAGGCCCGCCGGTCTTAGCAATGGGTCCCTGGCCCAACCGACGGGTACTACCGGTGGGTAAAACCAGCGGGTAGACAGCCCACCTGTCTGACCCACCCGTGTGGCCCCGAAGGTGATCCTTATGTCCAATCGAACCCAAATCGGACGTGTGACCTTCTTTTGACGTTCTAAACACGATTTTGACATCGGATTTCATTAATTTTGATTCTAAAATGGTGAAGTACTAACCCCGCTCAATTATGTTAGGTTCACCAAACCCTACCCGATTCGCTCCGGATCTCACCCGTACCGAACGGGAATCCTTGTACGCTACAAGTAAGTGGAGAGAGGACGTTTGGCCTTGTTTCAAGGCATTTGTTTGGCATTCATTTAATTATATCTAATCTAGTCATGTCATCATGAATATGCTATATAGATTAGTCATTCCTCACATTGATGTGCATTTATGCTATGTTTACTTTGCAAATGCCAATGGAATGAGATGGTTATATGTTGAATGTGGGCATCATGGTGCATAATGCATTGATAGACTAGATGCCGTAGTCGGCTTGGAAACGAATGCATTGGTGGCCCGTGGAATGGGACACAGTGGCACTATGCAGTCATACTATTGTCATATAGGAGCATGCGGTATTAGGATTCTCACCATCCCGTGCTACGACCCTTCCCAACAGGGGTTAAGGTGTTGGGTTGCCATTTGGGGGGAAGCAGGGGTCGCGGTTGTCGGACACTGTGGCGGTTAAGCATTACGCCCGGCGAGTCATGTAGGACAGTCGGCAACCCTGGTGGTACATTCAAGAGGGCCAATCGTACTGCTTTTAAATTACTGGAGTCAGCACCTTTATTTTCAGTCATTTACATTTCTGTTGAGAGCCGGTGGACGGCATTGTCTTTACTTTTTCGAGTACTCACGGTGGGCCTTCTCCGACAGCCCTATGGGCGTATCGCGGGAGGGAGTTCGCGGCTCGTACCCGGAGTATACGCGCACTGTGGTTGTAGTAGCACTAAAACCAAGGACTTAGTAATGTTGCTTAGGTGGATGTGATTTAAAATGTATAGCATGGCATGTATTGCATATGATGTGTTGTGATGTGTGGACTGCTGTGTGGTCCATCTTTCTACTTACTAAGCTAGTGAGCTCATCCCACGTATACGCCCATTTTTAGATGATTTTGCAGGTCATACATCTGAGGAGCACGGGGTGGGTCCCACAGTCGAGTTTCCTTAAGAGGACTGGTGGACCCCTGAGGAGTTAGAGCACGGCATCGACTGCTCGTGCGAGAGTTGTGCTGCAGGACAGCAGTTTTGAGGCCGAGCTGAGCTCCACCTTTGAGGCTGTGCTGAGCTCCACTTCTGAGGCCGAGCTGATCTCTTCTATGTGATGCCGAGCTACGCTCAACCTTTGATGCCGAGCTGAGCTCTAGCCTTGAAACCGAGCCGAGCTGTGTACTTTGATTGTTTTGGTGGATTTCCTTATGTACTTGATATTTGAATTTTATTCTTTTTGTGTAAATATCATGCCTTCGGGCCCAAATGTATATAATTATTGTATCACCATCTGGGTATCAAGTATTATGGGGTTATTCACAGGTAAAACTTAGTCTTCCGCTGATCTGATGAGTATTTATTAGTTGTGTGTATGCTGTGGTGGAATACAGTATCTGATGATCCTGGCAGGTTTAGGTTAACCGGTGTTAACTCAGTCACTAGCCTGGTTCAGTGTGAACGGGGTGTGACAAACGGTGGTATCAGAGCGTGATGCTCTGCTCCACTCATGGCATACCATTAGAATCCCGTAGACTCTATAATAGGGAAATGGAGTTGAGTTAATATAAAAGCTTTAAAGATTAAAAGCCAAAGAAAGAAAGTATAAAAAGGGGTTGCATTATATGTTGCATTCATGGCATGCGTGAGTATAGATAAAAGGGGATTAGGGTAGTGATATAACCTATAGAGTACTATTTCAACGAAATTTCGGCAACATAACAGCGTAAAATGGGATTTCCAAAAATTTACACACAAATACCTGATAAACAACAGATAATATGACATAACAATGATCAAGTAGCAACATACACAACTAAACTACACAAGTATTCCACATCTGAATTCACCACAAAATCCACTATCCAAAAATATATTATTCCATAAATGAGCCCAGTTACAGTACAAATACAAGGAACAATAAGAAATGAAATATACAGCAAAGTCTACAAAAAAGAGAAAACAGATAAACAGTTGGTGTGGGCGAGCCAAGCCCTCACTGGTCATCATCGTCATCATCGATGATCACCACGTTCGCCGGAGGCCTAGAGTTGACGTCGAGGCGGTGATCGTAATAGTCAAACCACGCGTTCACCAGCCATACCTCCCTCTGAAGCCAGCCAAAGTCTGCTGAGATAGCGTTGGCCATGGTGTCCAAGTCCTGACCCAGCCTGAGGAAGGAATCCTCCAAGGTGGCCTGCCTCTCCAGGATGCGTTCCTCCCTGGAGGCACTCTCGTCCAGCCGTCTCAGTAGCTGAACCTGGCCATCCTGCAAGGCCCGCATGGAGGACACCATGCCCTCGAAGTCGTAGGCACCACTCCTAGGTGGTGGGGCTCCATGTGGTGAGGCTGCAGCTCTGGAAGAACTAGGACCAGGACCTCTCGACTCTTGAGGCACCTCCTCAGGGATGCCACCACCCATCGGATCCTCCTCCTCGTCCTGAGGAATGTAGTCCTCATCCTCCTCACTGGACTCCTCCTCCATGTGGACATCCTCTATAGGGGCAGCCCTCCTACCCCTACCTCTTTGAGCTCCTGATCTCGGAGGTGAATCCATGAGGGTCTGGAGACCCATCCTCAGAAGGTTACTCCGGTCAAACCTATCAGCCGGAGTCTTCCCCTCCTCGCCGCTCAAGTCCACCCCGAAGAACTCGAAGATCCTAGTGAGGATCCTACCATAGGGGAATCCTCCATCCTCAGGGTGGGAAGTGTGGTGCTCCATCGTCCTGAGAATGATGTAGGGGAGGCACAAGTGCTCGACACCTCCCTCTGCAGCCGTGTAAATGCAGAACGCGATGAAAGCCGCCATGAAACCCACCTGGTTCCGATGACCTCCTCTGGGGAGCAGGTTGAACTGGACCAACCGGGCAAATAGACGAACCTCGGGGTAGAAGGACGTCTAGGACTCCGGGCGGTTACTGCTGCCACAGATGGTCTCGTAGATGAAGTCCGGCGTTGCCAGGCTCATGAACGGTCCCAGAGGCTTACTCCTGGGAGGACTGTAGTATCGGTGACCAGCGGCCGATATACCCAGGATGCTGGCCAAGGTACCCACCATCAACTGGATGTCCACCCCCTTCACCAAGCTGCTAATGGTGAACTCCCCGTACGGATACGACACCTCCAGGTTACAATTGAACCGACGGACTAGCTGCTCGTAGCAGGGTCGGTCTACGTGAAGAATAGAGTCCCAGCCCAATGCTGAGAACCTCTCCTGAAGCCGAGCCTTGTGGAAGTCCTCGACTACCACGGTCTTCTCCATCATCACTGACCCCTTCAGGAAGTTAGGCCAGTTGGCTGCTGCCTCTACACTAAGGAAGTGCTCCTCATCATAGTCTGAAGGGTCAGACTGGGCAGGTCTGGGTCTCCCTGTGCGAGGGGCTGAAGAGCTGGTCTCCGTACTCTTCCGCTTAGTAGCGGTGGTCTTACGTCGTACGCCAGAGGAAGATGGTCCTTTGCCGGTGCGATATGACATCCTGGCAAGAAGAAAAGAAAATAGGGTGAGTACAGAAAGGAAAATGACAACAGCACTAAAAAGGGGAAATCCAAAACCCAAATACTCGCAAAATGGAAACGGCGACAAGCTAGGAATGATAGGGAACCTATGGACATGATGCACGGTAGGTGACAACGCAGAGAAACATGCCAAAACAGTAAAATGACAGCAAAAGCAAAGAGCATAAATAACACGAGGGGATTCAATTCCAATGCGCAAATTCGAACATAATGGAGAACAACTGGAAACCATAGGACTAAGACGAAATGCCATAGTAGCGGGATCATGAAAGTGCAAGAACATACCCAAATAGACTATGGAGTTCCATGAATACAAGTATGGGATGAAAATCAAGGAAACCAATACAAAAGAGGGATTTTCATGGAAATACATGGGGATTCCAAGCATAATGGATGATTCATGAAATCTAAAGCATATCTAGCACAAATCAAATGGAATGCATCACAAAGGAGTTATCAATTGGAGAAAAGGAGTAAAAATTTAAGAAACCCCCAAATTTGGAAACCTAGGGCACGATTTGGGGTTTTCTCCAAATGAAGGGGATAAAATCCAAATAAACTACAAATGACCACAGTAGAGGCATCACAATCACATGGAAATGCTATTCTATGGAGAAAAATATGGAAAGACAACATAAAGTGAAGCCTACACATGCATTTTACCTCAAAGGGGAAATTCTGAGAAAAGAAAAGGAGGAACTTACTTGAAGGAGGGAGAGTTGAATCTTCTCTAAAGCACCGAGTTGATGAGTAGACTCGCAAGTAGAAGCGCCGAGGAGACCTCCAAGATCGCCCAAGGAAGAGAGGAAGAAAGAGAAAGGAGTTGGGGAAAGAGACAAGACAGAACAGGGTCTGTAGGGCCCTGTTCGTGTTTTTACACGGGCAAGACTGGCGGGTATAACCAGCGGGCCCCTACCCGCCGGTGCCACCTACAAGTGTGAGGCACTAGGACCGACGGGCTCGACCAGCGGGCCCCTACCCACCGGTGCAGCCCACCGGTTGTGAAAATTTGAAATTTTTTTTTCTTTTCTTTCCTTCTCTCCTCCTAGCATGATTACATTGATCCTCATTATTGATTATTATTCCTATGATTAATGTGCTATGGTCAAGTGGGACCATTGACATATCTGTTGGGGCCTTTGCCCTGTATCTTGGAATTAAGCTGCGGTTATTTACAGGCTATCATACACTACAACACCTTATGTGATGGCATAAACTTGTGTGCCAAAATCAATTCTACGGTGTTTAACCAGTGTGGTGGGTGATATGTTCCAGGTATAGGAATACGATGGTACGTACCAGATCCGGTAGTAATGCCCGAGGTACCTCGCGGGGTCCTCGTCCGGTCGGTCGACCACAAAATCCCAGGAGGTCCCGCTCTGTGGGGCGTACCTCACCTCCACTATCTCCAGAGACCCTTGGTCAGGGTGGGGCACATGGGGACCCACCTATGACTACACTCCCGGACCCTCCACCGGTCATTACACTGGGAGATGTTGCTACTATAATTCAGTAGTCCCAACAAGCTTTTCAGCAACAAATGCTTCAGCAACAGCAAGCATTTATGACTGCTATCCAGCAACAGTTGGACTTTTCTCAACCGGGTCAACCTCCCCGGGTACTCACTCCACAGGACCCGCCTGTAGGGTCGGGAACGGGACCACAAGTGGGGGGTACACCCCCAATCCCACCATTTGGTGTTCCTCAGTATGGCATGCCTCCTCCATACTCCTACTATCCTGCCTATGCTCCTAACTTTCCAGCGGCGAGTAAACATCAAGGGTAGTGGAGTCATTCAAGAGGAACTTACCACCTGTATTCTCTAAGGTGGGGAGTGATCCTCTGGAATCGGATCAGTGGATCCAAGAATTAGAGAAGATATTTGAGGTGCTTGAGTGCACGGATGCACAGAAACTCATTTGTGCTGGTTTGCAACTCAAAAAAGAGGCAAATTCTTGGTGGCAAGCCTCCAAGCCTATATTGTTGGCTGCTCATCCAGAACCCACTTGGGAGCAGTTCAAGGAGTTGTTCTTGGACAACCATTATCCGCGCAGTTTCAGAGACCGAAAGGAGATGGAGTTCATGGCCTTAACTCAAGGAGGTAAGACTATCCTTGAGTACCAACAACAATTCGAGAGTTTGTTCCATTTTGCCCCAAGGCATATGAGGACAGCTGAAGAGAAGGCAGCAAGGTTCCTAAAAGGCCTAAAAGCATCTATTGGGTCTGTACTTGAGGTTTTAGATTTGACCGAATATGGCCAGATTGTGCAGAAGGCCAAGACCATGGAAGATAAGCAAAAGGGTGAACAGTCCCTCACCCCTGGACTGTGGAAGAGAACAAATCCATTCCCAGATATGGGAAATTCCTCCAAGGCATACCGCGGATCATACAGTTCTGGGCCTATGTATAGGCAGCCCTATAGGCCATCTGGCTACCCTCCTAGACCAGTTGGTGGTTCGGGTTCCACCTCTATTCGCCCGAACACAAGTGTGGCACCTACAGCTCCAAGGCCACCTCAACCTCCATCTGCAATGGGTCAAGTGCAGAGGGGCCCCGCTCCAGTTCCGACATCTCAGATTCGTTGCTTCAATTGCCATTCATATGGGCATTATGCGAAAGACTGTCGGGCCAGACCAGCCTTGCCCTCCAGTCAGCCCTCTGCGTACCGACCTCCCTTACCTCGAGGGAATCAACCGCAAGGAAGGATGTATACTCTGTCAGCCGAGGAAGCTGAGGCCAGTACTGAAGTAGTGGCAGGTACATTTTAAATTAAGAAATTTATTATGATTAATATTGATGACCTGCTGAAATTATATGCATTGTTATACTAGGTATCCTACCCATATCAGGCATACCAGCCTATGTTTTATTCGATTCAGGAGCTACTCATTCATTCACATCTAAGAGATTTGTAGAGAAACTTGGGATGTCACCCAGGATCCTAGACCATGGAATGATTGTTAGTATGCCTACTGGTAAAGTTGCACAGTTGAAGGAAGTGTATGGGCCGTGCCCAGTGGAAATTAGTGGGAAGAATCTTGATGCATAACTCATTAAGTTTAATATGCAAAATTTTGATGTTATATTGGGTATGGATTGGTTGTCGGCTTATCGAGCTAATGTGATCTGTGCTGAAAAGCTGATAAGGGTGACAGATGACGAAGGGAAAGAATTGGTATACCGAGCAGATCCCATGAAAAGAGTGAAGAAGGTCCTTGTCTCTGCTCTTCAAGCGGTAAAATTGCTAGAAAATGGATGTCATGGTTACTTGGCATCGGTACTTGATGTTGATGCAATGATTACACCTCTAGAAGAGGTAAAGGTGGTTAAAGAGTTTCCCGATGTTTTCCCAGATGATCTGATACATTTACCACCTGATAGAGAGTTGGAGTTTGCCATAGACTTGACTCCTAGAGCAGCTCCGGTATCTAAGGCTCCATACAGGATGGCACCAGCTGAATTGAAGGAGTTGCAGATGCAGTTGCAGGAATTATTAGAAAAGGGGTTTATTCGCCCAAGTGTTTCACCTTGGGGTGCCCCGGTGTTGTTTGTCAAGAAGAAGGATGGTAGTTTGCGTATGTGCATAGATTACCGGGAGTTGAATAAGCTAACCATTAAGAACCGGTATCCATTGCCACGCATTGATGATTTATTTGATCAGTTGCAGGGAGCCAGAGTATTTTCAAAGATAGACCTTCGGTCCGGCTATTATCAGCTCAAGATAAAGAACAGTGATATACCCAAAACAGCATTTAGGACTCGATACGGTCACTATGAGTTCCTAGTGTTATCTTTCGGGTTAACCAATGCACCGGCAGCATTCATGGATCTAATGAATCGAGTATTTCAGGATGTGCTCGACAAATGGGTAATTGTTTTTATTGACGATATCTTGATCTACTCCAAGACCGCAGAGGAGCACACTCAACACTTGAGAATGGTGTTACAGAGGTTGAGAGATCAACAGTTGTTTGCCAAGTACAGCAAGTGTGAATTCTGGCTTGAACAAGTTGGATTCCTGGGGCACGTAGTGTCTAAAGCCGGAATCGAAGTAGATCCTGCTAAGGTGAAAGCAGTAGTGGAATGGGAAAGCCCCAAGAATGTTACCGAAATTAGAAGCTTCTTGGGATTGGCTGGATACTACCGGCGCTTTATTGAGAATTTTGCTCGGATCTCAGCGCCAATGACCAAGTTGACTAAAAAGGGTGTGAAATTCGACTGGGTAGAGGAATGTGAGAAGAGCTTCCAAGAATTGAAAGAAAAGTTGGTGACTGCCCCTGTGCTGACTATTCCTGAAGGCACAGGTGGAATGACAGTTTATACCGATTCTTCCAAAGTTGGTTTGGGTTGTGTTCTCATGCAACGCGGTAAGGTAATAGCGTATGCATCCCGACAACTAAAGGAGTATGAGAAGAATTACCCCACTCATGACTTAGAACTAGCTGCAATCATTTTTGCCCTTAAGATCTGGCGACATTATTTGTATGGGGAGAAGTACGAGATATACAGTGATCACAAAAGCCTGAAGTACTTCTTCACCCAGAAGGATTTGAACATGAGACAGAGGAGATGGCTTGAACTCATGAAGGATTATGACTGCGACATTCAGTATCATCCCGGCAAGGCTAATGTAGTGGCAGATGCATTGAGTCGGAAGACACAGACTGTGTCGCTCTCATACTTAGCAGTCAGTCCACCACTCGTGCAAGAGGCGATGCTAATGGATGAAACCCTCTTATATGAAGGGGCAACCTTAGAGCTTGAACCTCAACCAGAAAACCTTAAATGGTTGACTGTATCCTTGACGGCTCTACAGGTGCATCCGGCAATTAGGCAAGAGGTGATAATGAAGCAACCTTTGGATCCTGAATTGCAGCGGATCAGAGTTAAGGTTCAAGATCAAACCATGAACGACCCAGATTTTACTTTAGCCAGTGATGGGGCATTGATGTTTCGAGACAGATTGTGTGTACCTGATGATTTGGATATACAAGACAAGATAGTGCGAGAAGCACATAGCTCCGAGTACTCACTTCACCCAGGAAGTACCAAGATGTACAAAGACCTCAAACAAAGTTACTGGTGGCCAAACATAAAAGTCACCATACCTTTGTATGTGGCGACTTGTCTTACCTGCCAGAAAGTAAAAGCCGAGAGGCATCGACCTTATGGTACTCTTCAGCCACTCCCAGTACTAGAATGGAAGTGGGAAAGGATTACTATGGACTTCGTCACTGGACTACCAAATACACCTAAGGGAATAGATGCGATATGGGTGATCGTGGATCGGCTTACCAAGACTGCTCATTTTATTCCTATCAAGACCAAGTTCTCCATGACCAAACTAGCACAACTTTACATGGACAACATAGTGCGTTTACATGGAGTGCCAGTGAGCATTGTTTCAGATAGGGACCCAAGGTTCACTTCCAGATTTTGGAAAAGCTTACAGTGTGCCTTGGGATCAGAGCTGAATTTGAGTACGGCTTTTCACCCACAGACAGATGGTCAGTCGGAGCGAACCATACAGATATTAGAAGACATGCTCAGGGCATGTGCAATGGAGATGAGTGGCAGTTGGGAAGAATATATACCTCTGATGGAGTTTACATATAATAACAGTTACCAAGCTACAATTGGGATGGCTCCGTATGAGGCGTTATATGTCAGAAAGTGCAGGACTCCTTTGTATTGGGATGAGGTAGGCGAACGTCGAATGTTAGGACCTGAGATGATCCAAATGACTTGTGACAAAGTCGATGTTATTAGAGAATGGATTAAAGCAGCTTAGTCCCGACAAAAGAGCTATGCGGACACCCGCAGAAAAGACATTGAATTTCAGCCAGGAGAAAAGGTATTTCTCAAAATCTCTCCTACTAAAGGGTTGCAAAGGTTTCACAGAAAGGGGAAGTTAAGCCCAAGATACATTGGACCATTTGAGATCTTATCCCGGGTTGGCTCAGTAGCCTACATGCTTGCTCTGCCACCTTCACTTGGGGATGTTCACAATGTATTCCATATATCCATGCTGAAGAGATACGTGCATGATCCATCTCATGTACTACCCGTGGAACCAGAATACCTAGAAGCTAATATGACCTATACAGAACATCCAGCTGAAATTTTGGACCGGAAGGTGAAAACCCTTCGCAACCACTCCATTTCCTATGTAAAGATGTGATGGGTTGATCATTCACTTGAAGAAGCATCTTGGGAGGTAGAGGATGAAATGAAAGCCAAATACCCTCATCTTTTTTATCAACCAGGTACGCAATTTCGAGGACGAAATTTTTCAGAAGGGGGGGTAATGTAATACCCTGCTTCTTAAACCCGGTCTGATTTCATGGTTGAACCGGTTTGACCATGCAGGAACCGAGCCAGAGGAAATTAGAGCGGGTTCCTTATGGGCTATGATGGCACGGGTGACCTTAAACACCGGCTGGCCCGACAAGTCTGAGCCAGTGCCAGAAGAGACGGGAGTGGCCAAGCCGTGTACATGCACCTACCATAAGGCCATGTACGGATAAAGCAGGTATTATATCCGTATTTTAAGGTATATACGTATGCTACATCGTATGCCAGGGGTGGGGTTCGCGCCGAGGCCCGAACCCGGTCAAAATCCCAAGTTCTGGCTCTCAGGTGGGTAGGACAGGTGGGTGCACCCACCCACCTGAGTGACCCACCCATGTGCACTATTCACTTAATTAGGAATTATATATATAGCTTTATGTTTTCTTTTCTTTCCATGTATGTCACCAGTACATTGGTGAGAATAGTAAAGAGGAGAGAGAAAAGAAAGGGAAGAAGAAGGGAAGAGAAGGAAGAGGAAGAAAAGAGGGATTTCAACAGCGCCGAAGCTCGATCTTCCCATTCCGGCGCCGGGAGAGTGATCTTCAACTCTAGATCTACAGTTAGAGGTAAGCAAAGTTGGGTTTTGTGAACATTCACCAAACCCAAGCTTTAAACCCTTGATTCGAGTATGGTTTCTTGAGATCTTGTAAATCCCCTTTGAAATGATGAATCTAAGGTTTAATAGATGATTTATGTGTTGATCTTGAAGGGTTTGAAGAGATATTGACAAGGTAGAAGAAGCATTGTGAGTTTGAAGTGATTTGAAGGGTTTGAGGTCATTCTTAAGCAAAGAAGGTAAGATGGTTTCCCTCACTTGAATCTAACCTAGATCTAGGTTAGAACTATCCTATAGGACCTTGAAGGTGTGAAGAATGGGTGGGGAAAAGCCCCATTTGAATCCCCAAAGAATGGAGAAAGTTGGGAAGAAACAGGGTGTTTCCCGCCAAGACCGGTGGGTACAACCGGTGGGCCCCTACCCGCCTGTGGGCACCCACCTGAGAAGGCAGGGGGGCCTTCGGGCCCAACCGACGGGCCCAACCGGCGGGCCCCTACCCGCCGGTCCTAGCAAGGGCCCCTGGCCCGACCG